>NC_044200.1:24547127-24592503 GCF_900880675.1 Sparus aurata | reverse complement strand
TTATCTAAACCACTTTATGAGCCGCCAATAAAAGGCTTGTCTCGTTATCAGACACACGAGATGAGTAACGCTCATATTTCTGACGCTGGACGGTTATAAAGTAATCTGTTGAACAAACTCCTCTGTGGATCCTGTTCAACATTTGAATGTTCAGAGGAACTGTCACCTGATAATCCCGTCAATGATCAGCTCGTTTATTGATCGGTCAACAGACGGGACTCAGTTCATGCTCGGAATGAAGAAGCTGGTTATTGATCTCGTCACATTTTCATAGATGAATCATTAAAGGCGCATGATGGAGCTCTTTGATGAAGTTTAATCATTAAGCATTGAGACGTGTTCCAGTCTGACAGACAGAATTAAAGGAGCAGTCTGTAGTTTTAAAGAAGAAAAGTTAATAATCAACTCTTTTTCATGAATGAATCAACAAACAGACTTTAATGAACAACACAGTTTATACAGTTTTACTGTGTTTATATGTGGCGGACCCAGCCACCTCTCTAGCCTCACACAGTGTTCTGGGACCTTATTGTCCTCTGTGTACAGCTTGTTTATTCACTGATGGAGAAAAATATATATTTCTGAGTTTGTAGCTACCTAGCGCCTCTTTAAAGGTCTAAAAAATAAATATATAAACACAAGTTCACCCAGATTTGTATTCAATATTCTCCATTAATATGTTTAAAATGACATTTTGTTAATCTAAGGAAAGTGATTTTGAATTAACAGCACAAAAACTGACTCACATGAGTGTTGTGTCATGTGTAGCTCATGCTTGTTTCATTGTGAATTAACTTGTTGTGTGACTTCTTTTGCACTCACTGTTAATGTTAATATCTGATCTCTTCACAATAAACTGAGCTCCATCTGTTGGACTAACTGATCTTCAGAGTTCAATTAAGAGCAAACAGCCTCACCTGAGCCCTGAGTTAAAGGTCGTCAGGTAGAATTGAGCTCACCTGGTCCGATTGGCTGCTAAGATATAAAAGCTGCTGTCAGGCAGTTGCTCGGTTTGTCCGTCCTGAGACCTAACAACATCACCAGACTCCATTAACAAATGTGGTGATTTAAGGAGTTGTTGAGTTCAAACAAACTTTCTAACATTGTGAAACTGTGTGTGTGACAGATTGTAAGTCATTGTGTCCTTGTTGTAAATTCAGCATTAAATCTTTCAGCTGAAGTTGTTTGTCTCCTTGTAAAAAGTGTCAGTTTGTGGCAGCATGTCTGTACCAGCCTGTCTGCTTCTGTGTCTAAAGTGCTAAAGTCTTACCTGCCAACATTGATCAGCTGTTTGAACACACTGTTTACACTGATGTCACCATTTACACTCCATTTATGAAAGAAGAAACATGTTATTGATCTAAACATGTCACATGTTACAAAGACACTAAACAGGAACAATATAGGCTCCTTCTTTGTCCCCGTGGAGAAAGTCCCCAGACTCCCTTAACAAATGTGTCAGTTTAGTGAGTTGTTGAGTTGGAGACACTTTATAAACTCTGTGAAACTCTGTCTCTGACTCATTCTGCATTACTTGGACCTTCTTGTTCATTCAGCAAATGTTCTACATGAACTTCTTTCTGTCTCTGAGTAGAAACATGGAGTCTGTGTGTTTCATACAGAGCAGGAAGTGACGCAGGCTATCATCAGCATGAACTCTAAGGTCCAATAATTTGTAGTTTTTCCTTTCTGAATCATAAACCCGTCCCATCAGACTCACTGTGGTTAAATAAAGACTTACAGACACACTTGTTGTTTCCTTCGCTGCGTATATTCATGAGGTGTTTTCTGTCTCTCCTGCTTGTTAACTTGTTTGCTACACCGGAGAGAGAAACATGTTTTACTCCTCACAGATTCCTGAATCCTCATCAAAGCATTGAGAGAGAGAAAAGCTGGTGAGTTTTGGGAGAAGAGCTTCAGTAACAACTCGCTCGTCCCTGTTGAGGTTTTCTTTGAGGTTTTAGAGAATGAATCTCTCCAGGTGATTCCAGAGGCCCACTCATACGTACGGGAGGGAATATGTCTGGAAGTAATTAGTGCCAAGCTGAAAATCCCCCTCAGATTACTAATACGTGTGTCTAATATCGGGCAAATATGCATATTTTTCCAGTATTTGTGCTTACACAATGCTGATTGTCTTCTGATGGTCCACTGAACTCTGTCCACCGGCAGATATTCACTGCAGGACATCTTTACTTTGTCTTTAAAAGAGTGGAAAATCTCAGTCAGCTGTTCGGAGCTGATTCCAACACAAACAGACTCAAAGTTTCCTAAAAACTGTTCAACTATAACAGATAAGTGAAGCTGAGGTGGCCACAATTATATGGACGCCTGTCCACAAACTGTCTCAGGATTTCTCATTTGGATTCAGTCCTGTAGTTACGGTGCGTTCAAGTGCTGTCAGAATAATGTTTTTCCGACTGGTTAAATTCACCCGGATGTTCTCAGAGAAAGTGTTTGTCCGTCAGTTGCAGAGTTCAGTTCAAGAACGACTTCCTCGACCATCTGAGGAGCGCGTACATGCAGCATTAAACCCACAGTGTGTGAAGACATACTGGAAGCAGCGTGGCATCATGGGAGATGTTGTCTTCAATGTTAAACACCTAATGAAGATCTGACGGGACTCATGTTTAGCCTGGTTCTCCGGCTGCCTCCCTCACTCTGACTCTGACTGTAGACAGACTAGAAAATACATATTTTAATAAATAAAAGCAGCTTTACTTTACAGGGACCGACCGACTTCTGTCAGTGATTCACAGTGAATCAGTTAAAGCGATCACACGGAGGAGTGTGAGAATATGTTGTGCTGGAGCAGAAACAGATTTCCTCCTCAGTTCTTTCAGCTGCTGATTCAGATCCTTCACGTCATCTTTATTCTGCAGGTCAGAAGTTTAGCGCTCATCTTTCTGCTTGTCCGTTTTCATTTTGCTCACGCGCTTCCTGCTCGGGCTGACGAGGCTCGCCGGTGTTTCTGGGTCAGCGCTCAGCTCTCCGGCCACATATTTCTGCGGGAGCCTCGGCGATTATCCTCCTGCTCACACTCAGGGCTCCAACCAGGAAGTGAAACAAAAACAAACAATGACCACGAAAGCGTCTTTAAATCAGGCTGTGTGTGAGTAAGACTGCTATTAGTAGTTGTATCAGAGTATATATTCATCCATTTTCCTATTTTCTTTTATGAATGTTGGTTTTCAGCTTGAAGCAGTTTGTAACCGGGTCACAAAGTTCTTCACAAGCGTAGAAACAGAGCCCCCGAGGGTGCTGACATCACTTCCTGTCTGGCCTCGCTCCTCTGGGAGCTTCTGACAGGATCATGGATATCCACTCGCCCCCTTTTTAAAGGTAGGGTAAACAAGACGATCCTCTCGCCCACGCCGTCACAGCGAAGTCATCCAGGCCCGTGACCGAGGGACGCTGGTTGCCAGGCAACACCACACACTCACAAACCGGAGGGGCGAGCCCGGTTGCCGAGGATACGTCTCGGCGGTTGGCACACGCATCACTTCCCATTGGTCAGCGTGGTTTATTTTTAATCGGCGAGCCCATCCCGTTGCAGAAAAACAACGTCCTGAGAAAGTTCCACTCTGATGACAATCTGAGGCCCGGTTCAACGCTGACCTGGGAGCTTCACCGAGCCGCTAAAGGGCACAAAGAGGCTGAAACACCTCCGAGCCCGAATGTGATAATGTGTGAGGATCGACGCTCTGACAGCTGGAGCATTAAAGCACATCAAAAGTAAAAATACACAGGAACCGTGTGATATCTGGCTCCTCGTTTGGATACAGCAGAGATCCAGACCAGGGGAGGACCGGTCCGGTACAGAGAGGAGCAGAACATCACAACAACACAGACAATATACACTGGTAGAATTAGCTTTCCTGTGGTAACCAACACATGATCAAATCTGATATCTTAGCTCTGCTGTATGTGAGAGTGAAAACCTCCAGAGAGAGTTAAGAAGGTGTGTGTGCTTCAGCTGCTGGACGATGTGACGTCATCACTAACGAGGTCGCTGAGGTCGTGCCCTTCCAAACTGCCAGGTGGAGCGTCGGAGTAAATATAGCTGAGCCGTACAGACGGAAAATAAAGAAAACACTTTTCACAGTTTTCCAAAAAAGCTTTCAGGAGGAAATGATTCAACTCAGACCTGATGGTACAACGGGTCAGTCAGGAGTCTGGATGGAGGTTTAGAGCAGAATTAAAGTGAAGAGGTCGGATCAGAACCAGATGAGGAGCCCGTCTGAGGCAGATGGACTCAGTTAGAATGATTACAAGAAGCTTTTCCACACCTCCGACATGTGATGCAAATGGTTTTCCAGTGGAACAGACAGAATATGTTCGAGTGACACTTGGTTTTATAAATCTAGATCAACATCTCCTCATGTGGTTGGATGTGAAATGTTCATTTCTGTGGAGAATTACATTTCACTGTACTGTAGTTCTTTGATGTGATAATGTATGTTCATGGCACGCAGCTCGACGTGTGTTGTGCTGCAGATGAAAAGGATGCAGAGCTCGTGAAGCTCAGAGACGTGACGGCTCGACAGCGAGCGTCATGTTACCAACACAAACACAAACTGAGAGGTTACATTCAACCAGCTGATGGAAACTGAGTGTGAACATTAAACTGGGATTCACATTCATCTGACACCTTTTTGGCCCTTTTAGCACAAGATAAGGTGAGCATGCTAATGATTCTTAAAGGAACAGTTCACCCAAATTATAAACCCACTCCACCTCTCCTCCTGATGATATAAAGTCCTCCTCTCCTCCTCCTGATGATATAAAGTCCTCCTCTCCTCCTGATGATATAAAGTCCTCCTCTCCTCCTCCTGATGATATAAAGTCCTCCCTCCTCCTCCTGATGATATAAAGTCCTCCTCTCCTCCTGATGATATAAAGTCCTCCTCTCCTCCTCCTGATGATATAAAGTCCTCCTCTCCTCCTCCTGATGAGATATAAAGTCCTCTCTCTTCCTCCTCCTGATAAGATAAGTCCTCCTCTCCTCCTGATGATTATAAAGTCCTCCTCTCCTCCTGATGATATAAATCCTCCCTCCTCCTGATGATAAAGTCCTCCCTCCTCCTCCTCCGATAAGATAAAGTTCCTCCTCTCCTCCTGATGATATAAAGTCCTCCCCTCCTCCTCCTGATGATATAAGTCCTCCTCTCCTCCTGATGATATAAAGTCCTCCTCTCCTCCTGATGATATAAAGGTCTCCTCTCCTCCTCCTGATGTATTAAAGTCCTCCTCTCCTCCTCCTGATGATATAAAGTCCTCCTCTCCTCCTGATGATATAAAGTCCTCCTCTCCTCCTGATGATATAAAGTCCTCCTCTCCGCCTCCTCCTGATAAGATAAAGTCCTCCTCTCCTCCTCCTGATGATATAAAGTCCTCCTCTCTCTCCTCCTGATAAGATAAAGTCCTCCCTCCTCCTCCTGATGATATAAAGTCCTCCTCTCCTCCTCCTGATGATATAAAGTCCTCCTCTCCTCCTCCTGATGATATAAAGTCCTCCTCTCCTCCTCCTGATGATATAAAGTCCTCCTCTCCTCCTCCTGATGATATAAAGTCCTCCTCTCCTCCTCCTGATGATATAAAGTCCTCCTCTCCTCCTCCTGATGAATATAAAGTCCTCCTCTCCTCCTCCTGATGATATAAAGTCCTCCTCTCCTCCTGATGATATAAAGTCCTCCTCTCCCTCCTGATGATATAAAGTCCCTCCTCTCCTCCTCCTATGATGATATAAAGTCTCCTCTCCTCCTCCTGATATAAGTTAAAGTCCTCCTCTCCTCCTCCTGATGATATAAAGTCCTCCTCTCCTCCTCCTGATGATATAAAGTCCCCTCTCCTCCTCCTGATGATATAAAGTCCTCCTCTCCTCCTCCTGATGATATAAAGTCCTCCTCTCCTCCTCCTGATGATATAAAGTTCCTCCTCTCCTCCTCCTGATGATATAAAGTCCTCCTCTCCTCCTCCTGATGATATAAAGTCCTCCTCTCCTCCTCCTGATGATATAAAGTCCTCCTCTCCTCCTCCTGATGATATAAAGTCCTCCTCTCCTCCTCCTGATGATATAAAGTCCTCCTCTCCTCCTCCTGATGATATAAAGTCCTCCTCTCCTCCTCCTGATGATATAAAGTCCTCCTCTCCTCCTGATGATATAAAGTCCTCCTCTCCTCCTCCTGATGATATAAAGTCCTCCTCTCCTCCTCCTGATGATATAAAGTCCTCCTCTCCTCCTCCTGATGATATAAAGTCCTCCTCTCCTCCTGATGATATAAAGTCCTCCTCTCCTCCTCCTGATGATATAAAGTCCTCCTCTCCTCCTCCTGATGATATAAAGTCCTCCTCTCCTCCTCCTGATGATATAAAGTCCTCCTCTCCTCCTCCTGATAGATATAAAGTCCTCCTCTCCTCCTCCTGATGATATAAAGTCCTCCTCTCCTCTCCTGATGATATAAAGTCCTCCTCTTCCTCCTCCTGAATGATATAAAGTCCTCCTCTCCTCCTCCTGATGAATATAAGTCCTCCTCTCCTCCCCTGATGATATAAAGTCCTCCTCTCCTCCTCCTGATGATATAAAGTCCTCCCCTCCTCCTCCTGATGATATAAAGTCCTCCTCTCCTCCTCCTGATGATATAAAGTCCTCCTCTCCTCCTCCTGATGATATAAAGTCCTCCTCTCCTCCTGATGATATAAAGTCCTCCTCTCCTCCTCCTGATGATATAAAGTCCTCCTCTCCTCTCCTGATGATATAAGTCCTCCTCTCCTCCTCCTGATGATATAAAGTCCTCCTCTCCTCCTCCTGATGATATAAAGTCCTCCTCTCCTCCTCCTGATGATATAAAGTCCTCCTCCTCCTCCTGATGATATAAAGTCCTCCTCTCCTCCTCCTGATGATATAAGTCCTCCTCTCCTCCTCCTGATGATATAAAGTCTCCTCTTCCTCCTGATGATATAAAGTCCTCCTCTCCTCCTCCTGATAAGATAAAGTCCTCCTCTCCTCCTCCTGATGATATAAAGTCCTCCTCTCCTCCTCCTGATGATGATATAAAGTCCTCCTCTCCTCCTCCTGATGATATAAAGTCCTCCTCTCCTCCTGATGATATAAAGTCCTCCTCTCCTCCTCCTGATAAGATAAAGTCCTCCTCTCCTCCTCCTGAGGATATAAAGTCCTCCTCTCCTCCTCCTGATGATATAAAGTCCTCCTCTCCTCCTCCTGATGATATAAAGTCCTCCTCTCCTCCTCCTGATGATATAAGTTCCTCGCTCTCCTCCTCCTGATGATATAAAGTCCTCTCCTCCTCCTGATGATATAAAGTCCTCCCTCCTCCTCCTGATGATATAAAGTCCTCCTCTCCTCCTCCTGATGATATAAAGTCCTCCTCTCTCTCCTCCTGATGATATAAAGTCCTCCTCTCCTCCTCCTGATGATATAAAGTCCTCCTCTCCTCCTCCTGATGATATAAAGTCCTCCTCTCCTCCTGATGATATAAAGTCCTCCTCTCCTCCTCCTGATAAGATAAAGTCCCTCCTCTCCTCCTCCTGATGATATAAAGTCCTCCTCTCCTCCTCCTGATGATGATAAAGTCCCCTCTCCTCCTCCTGATGATATAAAGTCCTCCTCTCCTCCTGATGATATAAAGTCCTCCTCTCCTCCTCCTGATAAGATAAAGTCCTCCTCTCTCCTCCTCCTGATGATATAAAGTCCTCCTCCTCCTCCTCCTCCTCCTGATGATATAAAGTCCTCCTCTCCTCCGATGATATAAAGTCCTCCTCTCCTCCTCCTGATGATATAAAGTCCTCTCTCCTCCTCCTGATGATATAAAGTCCTCCTCTCCTCCTCCTGATGATATAAATCCTCCTCTCCTCCTCCTGATGATATAAAGTCCTCCTCTCCGCCTCCTGATGATATAAAGTCCTCCTCTCCTCCTCCTGATGATATAAAGTCCTCCTCTCCTCCTCCTGATGATATAAAGTCCTCCTCTCCTCCTCCTGATGATATAAGTCCTCCTCTCCTCCTCCTGATGATATAAAGTCCTCCTCTCCTCCTCCTGATGATATAAAGTCCTCCTCTCCTCCTCCTCCTGATGATATAAAGTCCTCCTCCTCCTCCTGATGATATAAAGTCCTCCTCTCCTCCTGATGATATAAAGTCCTCCTCTCCTCTCCTGATGATATAAAGTCCTCCTCCCTCCGATGATATAAAGTCCTCCTCTCCTCCTGATAATATAAAGTCCTCCTCTCCTCCTGATGATATAAAGTCCTCCTCTCCTCCTCCTGATGATATAAAGTCCTCCTCTCTCCTCCTGATGATATAAGTCCTCCTCTCTCTCCTGATGATATAAAGTCCTCCTCTCCTCCTCCTGATGATATAAAGTCCTCCTCTCCTCCCTGATGATATAACGTCCCTCCTCTCCTCCTGCAGGATGAATAAAGTCCTCCCTCTCCTCCTCCTGATGATATAAAGTCCTCCTCTCCTCCTCCTGATGATATAAAGTCCTCCTCTCCTCCTGATGATATAAAGTCCTCCTCTCCTCCTCCTGATGATATAAAGTCCTCTCTCCTCCCTGATGATATAAGTCCTCTCTCCTCTCCTGATGATATAAAGTCCTCCTCTCCTCCTACTGATGATATAAAGTCCTCCTCTCCTCCTCCTGATGATATAAAGTCCTCCTCTCCCTCACTGATGATATAAGTCCTCCTCTCCCCTCCTCCTCCTGATGATATAAAGTCCTCCTCTCCTCCTCCTGAGATATAAAGTCTCCTCTCCTCCTCCTGATGAGATAAAGTCATCCTCTCCCCCTGATGATATAAAGTCCTCCTCTCCTCCTCCTGATAAGATAAAGTCCTCCTCTCCTCCTCCTGATAAGATAAAGTCCTCCTCTCCTCCTCCTGATGATATAAAGTCCTCCTCTCCTCCTGATGATATAAAGTCCTCCTCTCCTCCTCCTGATAAGATAAAAGTCCTCCTCTCCTCCTCTGATGATATAAAGTCCTCCTCTCCTCCTCCTGATGATATAAAGTCCTCCTCTCCTCCTCCTGATGATATAAAGTCCTCCTCTCCTCCTGATGATATAAAGTCCTCCTCTCCTCCTCCTGATAAGATAAAGTCCTCCTCTCCTCCTCCTGATGATATAAAGTCCTCCTCTCCTCCTCCTGATGATATAAAGTCCTCCTCTCCTCCTGATGATATAAAGTCCTCCTCTCCTCCTCCTCCTGATAAGATAAAGTCCTCCTCTCCTCCTGATGAACTCCTCCTCCTCCTGATGATATAAAGTCCTCCTCTCCTCCTCCTGATGATATAAAGTCCTCCTCTCCCTCCTCCTGATATAAAGTCCTCCTCTCCTCCTCCTGATGATATAAAGTCCCTCCTCTCCTCCTGATGATATAAGTCCTCCTCTCCTCCTGATGATATAAAGTCCTCCTCTCCTCCTCCTATGATATAAAGTCCTCCTCTCCTCTCCTCCTGATGATATAAAGTCCTCCTCTCCTCCTGATGATATAAAGTCCTCTCTCTCCTACTGATGATATAAATCCTCCTCTCCTCCTCCTGATGATATAAAGTCCTCCTCTCCTCCTCCTGATGATATATAAGTCCTCCTCTCCTCCTCCTGATGATATAAAGTCCTCCTCTCCTCCTCCTGATATAAAGTCCTCCTCTCCTCCTCCTGATGATATAAAGTCCTCCTCTCCTCCTCCTGATGATATAAAGTCCTCCTCTCCTCCTCCTGATGATATAAAGTCCTCCTCTCCTCCTCCTGATTATAAAGTCCTCCTCTCTCCTGATGATATAAAGTCCTCCTCTCCTCCTCCTGATGATATAAAGTCCTCCTCTCCTCCTCCTGATGATATAAAGTCCTCCTCTCCTCCTCCTGATGATATAAAGTCCTCCTCTCCTCCTCCTGGTGATATAAAGTCCTCCTCCTCCTCCTCCTGATGATATAAAGTCCTCCTCTCCTCCTCCTGATGATATAAAGTCCTCCTCTCCTCCCGATGATATAAAGTCCTCCTCCTCCTCCTGATGATGATAAAGTCCTCCTCTCCTCCTCCTGATTGATATAAAGTCCTCCTCTCCTCCTGATGATATAAAGTCCTCCTCTCCTCCTCCTGATGATATAATCCTCCTCTCCCTCCTGAGGATATAAAGTCCTCCTCCTCCTCCTGATGATATAAAGTCCTCCTCTCCTCCTCCTGATCATATAAAGTCCTCCTCTCCTCCTCCTGATGATATAAAGTCCTCCTCTCCTCCTGATGATATAAAGTCCTCCTCCTCCTCCTGATGATATAAAGTCCTCCTCTCCTCCTCCTGATGATATAAAGTCCTCCTCTCCTACTGATGATATAAAGTCCTCCTCTCCTCCTGATGATATAAAGTCCTCCTCTCCTCCTCCTGATGATATAAAGTCCTCCTCTCCTCCTGCTAATGTCAGTTTTCCAGGTAAACACACCGACCTCTTCAGCGTCTCCCTGAGTAGAGCAGACAGGTAGAAAGGTCACTGTGTTAACTGGAACAAAACATTTCTGGAGCCTCACAGTAAAACATCATCGCAGTATTCTGCTTAACATCGGGAGACTTTTAAAATCTAAAAACAACCAAAAAAACATAAATGCTCCGTGCAGCTGCAGTGAAGAGGGTGTTTTAAGAAGTGTGTAAATAAAACTATGGGAGCATTTTTTGTTAATGACAGCAGATTATCAAATGAGTAACTTTAACGTCTCAGTTTGTGTTTCTGCTCTGATGTTTACAGTTTGAACTTTTCACCACCAACATATTTGCTCCAGCTCGTCACTTTGTGAGTCATCGATTATAAGTCAAGCGACACATTATCCTCTTCAGGGCTCCTAGTTTACATAAGTAAATCCTGTGCAGCCACATTTTCTCCTGCAGGTAAGAACAAGGCTGTCCTGTCCTGTCAGGGCTGACAGGTGCACTGTGTACATTGGATCGCGGCCTGAGAAGCGCTGCCAACTGCAACTAGGGCACACATTTGGCAGGAGGACCGCAGCACTACAGCCGCCCTCAGACCGGGATGGAAAAAACATAATGAGCAGAAATAAGCAGGCGAGCGCTCTGCAGACTCAGAGGGCAAACACGGCTGTTATTTCCTGACACAAGCAGGCGAGCGGCTGCCTCTCCAGAGCGTCCTCTTCCTGAGTAAACAACAGCAGGCCAGACACACCCACAGTTTGTTTCCCGTCAATTAGTTGAGGTAAAATTATGTGTAATTAGGTGAGCCTAAAAATGAACCTTTGAGGCTGAAGTCTGGACAAAGTGCAGCTTTGTGTCCAGGAGCTGTGAGGACACAGAGGTCACGTCCTTACAGATATTTCTGACATTATAGGTTTTATTTAGAAGAACCTAATGCACATGTTTGTTTTTTTAACTCCAGATGAAATAATGGTTATAAGAAGTTGACTCTATTAAATCAAAAGTTTGAGGGAGGTCACACCTGGAATATATCCACACAACAGCATCCAAAGTCAAAACAAACTGTGGCTACTGAACCCAGGATGGATTTCTCCATTAGCTACCTCACATAAATTAACCGAGCAAGCTGCTGAAAGGGTTCTGACCCGGAATTTTTACTGACACGACCATGTGGAGAATCCTGCAGTGAGTGAATGTGGACTCACGGCTCTGACAGACAGCTGTTAGTGTGGGAGGATTACGTTTTACTGGATGCGATGAGGAGCTCTCTTTGAAGTGTGAGCTGCAGGAACATTTAAGGGAAACTGGAAGCTTAATGTAAGACAGACTTCATGCTAATACTCAACAGACAGCACAGGCTGTTAACATGCACAACACCTGGCTGGAGATTATCTCACTGTGTGGCAGCAGAAGGTCAGAAAAGTGCAAATCCTCAAACCTGCAGGGGAAATAAATGGGAGGGAAAATGATTCACTCAAGGGAACATCAGCAGTTTATCTGGATTATAAGTATCTTATATCAAAATATAACACAGATTCAATCATTCTTTTTCAGTCTGAGATCAATCTTCTCCAGACTACACAGCAGCTTTACTCCTCTATTCGAGGAGTAAAGCTGCTGTGTAGTCTGGAGATACAGCTGCAGATACTTCTGTATCTGTTACAATAACTTCAGATCCTTACTACAGTATCATAATGTAATATTACATAAAAATACTGTATTTTCACTGTAACATGGTGTCTGGATCATTGTAGAAGCACAATATAATACTGTGATTTTCATTTATGTTACCGTTAAATTACCGTAGTATTTTCTTCACAGACTGATTAACGTTATGCTACTTATCATATGATCATGCCAGTTTTTTTTTATGTTTTTATGAGACTTTCAATTGCAGAAACAAACTAGCCTCTCACACATCCCCATTAAAGTCAGCTTATTGATTAATAAGTTAACCTTATTATGAGATTTTGGCTTAGGAGTCTGCTATTCTGGAATATAAATAATAATAAAAAGAAGTCAAATAGAAATAACCGCTGTGCACCTTTTCCAGCAGCTTCACATGCTGTCAGTGCAGTAGCAACAAAATAATTCACCATTTCTTAGAAATCTTGGCAGCCGTGGCAACAGCGGTGTCATGAATCACTGAATACATAATACATGTGCAGTTTATCTAATACATAAACATTTGTTGGAGTTGACTTCCCATGTGGAGAAATACAACAAAGCATTTCCATTTTAATATTTTAAAATCTGCACAGCTTTTTTTATGTTGCTCACAACAGCAGAGAGAAAAAGTCACATTTAGAAAACAAACAATAGAAATTCTCTCCTTTTCAGCTATTTGAGCTCAATATTCATATAAATAATGCCGTCATTTTAAATCTGATAAAAGGTTTAACTGTGGTGGTGCTGAGAGGCCCGGCTCGACCCGACAGCTGTGCGGGAGGTGAGAGGGAGTAAATGGAAACCAGATCCGTCTCATCTGCTTCATTTTTATTTTGTTCTCTGCTGCTAAGTGTCTAATAGCTTTAGCAACACATCCACCTCCAGTCAGTGAGTGCACAGGGAGACAGACAGGTAGACAGACAGGTAGACAGACAGGGAGACAGACAGGGAGACAGACAGGTAGACAGACAGGTAGACAGACAGTTCAATGAGATAACATGATTGGACGGGCTTATTACAGGCCTCTGACTGAATGATTGCTGTTTGGTTTACTGTCAAAACACAGCACATTACTGTAATATCACTGTAAACGTTACGCTACTTACAATTATATAGTAGTGTGTGTGTGTGTGTCTGTCTGTGTGTGTGTGTGTGTGTGTGTGTGTGTGTGTGTGTGTGTGTGTGTGTGTTCAGCCTTCAGTTGTCTGTTTCTGTTTCCTGGTCTCAGATATAAGCCTCTCAGCTCAGCAACAGTCCGGCTCCCTGCAGGCTTCATGTGCATAATCTCCCACTATGGTGTGTGTGTGTGTGTGTGTGTGTGTGTGTGTGTGTGTGTGTGTGTGAGACACATTTTCTCAGCTTGTGAAAGAAGCAGTTTAAACGTTCAGAGCGTCACACGCTGATGTTTCAGCAGAACAACATCTCCTGCGGCTGCTGCAGATTTAATGAGACTCGTCACTGTTTACATCTTTTGTCTCTGCGCTGAAGCAGCACGCTGATAACCAGCTGCACGCTGCGAACACTTAACCATCTTTACAACGCCTGTTATTGCTCCATGGGCCCACATTTAATAAACTCAGCTGTAATGTGTGAGAGTTTGAATGTGAGAGTCACTCGACAGCAATCCTGCAACAATCAATACGCTGTGAAGACGATCGTGTGACGATATAGTTCATCTGTGTGAGTGAAGAAGAAAGTATACTTTAGTTTTGTCGCATCAATGTTGTAAAAGTGAAGTTCTTCAGTATCTCCATATTAGTCACCAGCGGTGCTCAGATGATCATATTGCAAGAGGAAGCATTACAATGTATCTCCATGTTTTGCTCCATGTCCTTGCTGTACAGAAGCAGATTGATCTGTGTCACATGATGTGACGTCACCGCCCTCCTACTTCCACTTACCTTCAGGTCGGTCTCACCTGGACCTCCGCTTCTCCTGCACCACCGTCCGATCTCGTCCCAGCTGTTCAGTGGTCAGTTTGTCTCTATGCTCGACATCACACAGATGTGCTGCCATTTTTAAAATGTCTTCCTCTCGTCCTGTTCGTGTCGGGATGGAACTACGCTGACACAATTATGAGCATATAGTATTTGGGTCGGGGGGATAAACTGTCTAAAGTGGCTGCTGATCCAGATCTCGGGGCTTCTGGCAGGGAGTCAGTAGAGATGTAGGTGACTTTTCAGTTTTGAGTGTACTGTTCCTTTAAAGCACAGTGATGGTGCAGGTGAAGAGGAACGTGTCGCTCTTTATAAAAGCTTCAGAGGACAGTCAGGTCATGCTTCAGGGATTGAGGATGTTCAGATTGAATTCTGTGTCGAGCCGGTCTGTTTTTTTTTACCCATGATGCATCAGTGACTAAATATATCCTGGTTGTTTGGACCTGCTGATCAGCTGCTCTCCTTCATCGCTCCCTTCTTGAGCGTTAACCTAAAAACCTGAGTGCCTCCGGACTCTGCGGCCGTGATGGAGGCGGTGCAGGAGCTTTGGCATCTCGCTGCAGCCGCGCATGTTGTTGTGGGAAGTCGGCCATCTGTCGTCCTGCGTGGCAGGGGTTGAGGATGGCCCGGGGGGGCCGGGGGGCCGGGGGGCCGGGGCCAGGAGGCGGCACACCGGAGAGGCCTCCAGCTCTGGCTCCGCCCCCCTGATCCCTGCGTGAGACCACCTGAGCACCCGGCTGACGGGCTGCAGGCGGAGCAGAGAGGATCGATGGTGTGACGGGAGGATGGCGGTGTGTAATCACGCCGCCATCAGTCTTGTTTTCTCTCTTTAATCGCAGTGATTCCTCACCTGTCGTTAGAATCAAACCACCTGATTTAATTAGAATCCAGCTGCTTCCAGCTGAACTGGTTCTGGTCTCAGATTACAATTGATTGATTTTAGGAGAATGTTTCTAACCTCAGAGCTCAAAGAGAACGCTGTGAAACTTATTATCCGGTTTTTATTCGAGGTTCTAGGCGATAAAACTACTGGGAACACATTTCTCCTACAAACAAATGGAGTCAGCGTGTCAGCCACGATCCTCAGAAACCAGGAAGTGGACTCTCTCATAGCAACCAGCTCGCTTAACATGGATAGAATTAGCTGCTGTTGCTAAATCACCAGCGTCAGCAGCTCAGGTCCGACTTTACAGGTGTGATTGGACCAAATGGATCAAATCATTTAAGTCCAGTCTTTAGTTCAGTCTTTGTCGAGTCATCTGTTGTCCCGGTTCTGATGATCCGTTGCGTTTGCTCGTCTCTTCATACCAACATCCTCTGTAGTCTCGTTTAGCAACCACCTGTTTTCAGACCTGTAAATGTTCTTAATTCCATCGTGGGTGTTTTAACGTTTTTTTTTACGTCGTAGAACAAAATGTGAAAATAACTGAAGCTTGGAGACGAGAGCAGTTCTAACTCATCACCAGGTGTTTGTACGTGTCCCTGCAGAGTTCTGATCTCATCCACGTGCGTGTCCAGGCGATCCCGGTTCTGATGAGGCTGAATGGATCCTCGTCCTCTCACAGAGCGACATATTTCACTGCAGACGGAGCGAGAGGGGAAAGTCCCTGCATGGCTTTCATAAATCATCCTCTCTGCGACCTTCAGAGTGCGAGCGGTCCGCCGTCCTTCACTCAGGAACATCCAGCACACGCTGCTGCGCCGCCCGTCAGACCTCGGACATGCGATCCATCATGGCCGACAGTCATTGGCTGCGGTATCATGTGTTGTCACCGATGAGATGAGTTGAGGAGCTTTATTGAGCCTCTGCAGGGACGAGCGGCGCAGGAGTGATGTTAAATCTTCCTGATCAATAAGGTGAAGTCGTGGACTTAACTCCCAATACTCAGGAGGGGCATTAACCTGCTGCGGGCCGGAGGATGAATCTTTAAATTAAGTGGGCCTGTCACTGGCTGCGATGTTAAACTGCCCTCCTTACAATCAGACCACTCGGCTGTGACGGCTGCTCACAGACTCACATCGCTGACGTGGAAGTCGTGCACATGTCCTCCGAGGTGCGTTTGTTTTCCCAAAACACTGAAGGAATTCACGGCGCCTGCGATGATTCGGACACGTGAGCGGCTGAACGAGGCCTGAGGCGGTCCTGCTGAGCTACACATGAAGGTTAACACAGCCAGCGGGTCGGTCCAGATCGGTTCAGGAACAGAATGAACTGGATCTGATGCTGAAGAAACAAGTCAGTCACCACATAATGACCCAAACAGACTTAAAATATTCTGCTTTCAGGATCCTTGAGACATGTGGGATGTTGTTGTTTCCTGCGTCGCTGCTTTTCTAACCTGCAGCCTCGTGTTGTGGGCCGACAGGTGAGCAGGTCCACCTGTAGACCAGAAGGCTGCTGAAGGAAAACACCAACTCTCAGAGAGAAAGCCTGAAACACAACTCTGAGTCGACCTCGAGCTCCTGCAGCATCAAACACAATTAATAAATAGAATCGTTCTCCTTAATTTGTTTGTTTTGTTCGTTATTTCACGTGTTTATTAGAACGACACGTAACAAAGACAACAAACACTCATCGTGGTTCATGCTCAGTGACGTTACCTGTAAACCACCAGGCGACCTCCGGACGGCCCTGAAGAGTCTAACTGACTGTAAATGGAAACTTTCAGTGTCTCTGCAGAACAACAACATGTTGATTGTAACCTCAAGCTTTCGTTTTGTGGCCGAGAGATAAAAAGATAATTAAGAAAGATATCTGAGAACATGAGATAACATCTGCTGATGAGCAGATCTCTCAGTCTCGGCTGCTGCAGCTCTGATTCATTTACCAGCGTCTCATAATGACGAGATGTTAATCTGAGTGTCAGAGAGGAGATCCTGATCTGTGAACCTCAGCATGTTACTGCTCACTGCACCTGTGGGTCAACGTAGAACTGTTCTGGTGAAGGTTTCCACAACAGTCCAGCTGGTCAGAGACCCGGACCACCCGAGAGATCACACGTCTCCTCTGGTCCGGGTCGCCTCAGGATCCAACAGGAGGACCAGGACTTCTCTGGTGGACCGCCTCATGAGCCCGCTGCCACAGACCCGGGTCTGAGAGTGGACGTATAATCTGTCAGGTTAAATCATTTGTTCTATTTTGTTCATGCTTCAAAAACTGTGAAATCCTGAAATGTAGAATAACAGTAAAATAAAACGCATGCTGACATTCATTCTCCAGAATAATATAACAACATGTAGCAGGTGTGTGGGTTTATTGACCCGACCAGCACCAGATGTTGGCAGTGATTGTTCTGTAACTGCGTCTCCTGGTTCACTATCAGTTTCATGTTGAGACACCTGTGCAGGTGTTCAGGTACAGACAGCTCCTGGTGTGAGGTTCAGGTAAATGTCTTGTTTGGGCTCAAAATATCTGAAACACAGCCGGCATCCCGTGTAAAAATCAAAGCAGGAAAATGTCCGGCGTCTTATCATGACCGCCTGGTTTTATTGCCTCAAACGTGGCTGAAATATTCCTGAAACTTCCCGACGTCTCATCAATAATATCCATATTTGGTTACCACAAACTCAGCTGAACGTGTCCTGACGTGTTAAAACAGCAGCTTCCTCCCAGCAGACGGGCTGCAGACGTCTGATTAAAAACACTCGGCTGTGTCACCACCAACACTGACATCACATGTATGTGTGATAATATATCCACATATTAAGTGCCAACCTGCAGCTGATCTACAAACTGCTCTGATTCATTCTTATTTCTTCGTGACATGCTGTTGACGGGTTTCTCTACAGCCACGTCACGCTGCATGTTTCACTTCCTGCTCCTGTTGGAGGCGACGAGGGGAGTCCTGCAGAAACTCTCTGACAGCCTGGAGACCCGGCTCCGGTCCGCTGGAGACCCGGTGCTTGAGGCCCGGGCCCGCTGGAGGCCCGGTGCTGGAGGCCCGGGCCCGCTGGAGGCCCGGTGCTGGAGGCCCGGTGCTGGAGGCCCGGGCCCGCTGGAGGCCCGGTGCTGGAGGCCCGGTGCTTGAGGCCCGGGCCCGCTGGAGGCCCGGTGCTGGAGACCCGGGCCCGCTGGAGGATCGGTGCTGGAGGTTTCCCCACAGTGTTGTATAAGACGTGTAAAGAGGCAGATTAGAGTCTCGGTGGTTCTGAAGGAAAATGATCCACTTTGAAGTCCCAGAACTGAAACAGCTTAACGACACATTAAAGAGAACGGCAGGACAGGATCTCTGAAAACACGCAGTGTTGTGTTTCAGTTTGTTTTCTCAGTCCTGTGGAGGCCCGTCCCTGGCACGGCCGTCTGTGTTTGGATGATGAACAGTTGGACGTGTTGTACCGATCCGGGCGACTGTCCAAACACAAAAAACCCACAAGAAAATCCGGTTCCACGAGCTGAGCGGCCCGCAGCAGAAGTATATTCAGTGTGAGCTCAGTAATGTCTGACTCTGTGCAGCCTCCACACGGTAAACTCACCAGTCCTGAGACGTCCTGAGACGTCCTGAGACGTCCTGGTGATTCTACGACAGACGAGAACACACACCGACCAGCTGAGCTGTCGGTGTGTGTTCAGCACTGATGTCTGTCCTGCTTCTCTCTGCTGCATCAGACGGGCTGACTGGACAGACTGGTGCTTTAAATGCAAATGTCTTATGAACAAGTTAGCGAACGTGCTAACATGAGCACTAGAGTCACAGTCGTCACTTCCTGTCCGGCTTCATGTCGTCTCTGATACCAAACACAGAGCGAATCATCTGTCAGCATCAGTTCTGTTGTCACGTCTGAAAAATGTCTCGTCCAAAATATTCAGTTTTGGTCTCCAACACGTCTGGAAATGTCCTGCTGTCTCATCACAAGATCAGGTTTTTCTGTCACACAGAAGGATCGAAATGTCCCGACGTCAGCTGGTTCTGTGACCACGGTTCTGTCTGGAGATGTTGTGTTGTGTCCCAGCGTCTCATCAGATGTGTCTGTTGTCTGAGGCCACAAAAACAACTAAAACAGTCACAATGTCTCGTCCAAAATATTCAGTTTTAGGCACAAAAACATCTAAAATATATATTTTCTATCAGCCAAACACGGCTGGAAATGTTCCGACATCTGATCCAAAACGTTGCCGGTCTCCACTCTGACTCCAGCTCAGTCGGGCTTCATGTGTCTCTTCAACCCTTCAGGGCTCAGAGACGTCCGTCAGACGTCTGTGATAAAAGAACAACAGACAGACGGAGACGCTGCAGTGTCAGCGCCTCCGTCACTGTTTGTTGCAGGTTGAGATGAAGGAAGCCGCAGAAACAGAACCGGTCCCCGCGGGCCGATCTGTCCCTTTCACCTTCTGTCAAGAGTCGTGCACAAAACTTTCCACATCAGCGAGGATGCAAAACGAAACCAGAGGAAAGCTGGCAGGACGGTGTGAGAGAGTTCTGATGATCCGGCTCACGGTGACCTTCCTCAGACTGATGAGCTGATATTTCAGACCGGAAAAACCTCATCCTGGAACTCCGAACAGAACCAAATAACAAACCAAGGTCACAAAGTTTGTGTGTCCAACACGTTTCTGGTTCTGTTTAAAGTTTTTCTCATTATGATTGCAGCTCCTTCAGTTCTTTATACCAGAGTTTGTTCATGAATCTTAATTTCTGTCAGAAGAAGAAGAAGAAGAAGGAGAAGAAGAAGAAGAAGACATCATTGAGGATCATTTTTCTTCTTCAGTAACATTTTGGCGTCTTCCTTCATATTTGCTCTGGACAGGTCGGAGCAGCTCGATGAGTCCGGACACGTTGTTGAATCTGACATAAACTGAAAGTAACGTTCATCAAACAAAGTGTGACAGCGTGCCGAGAGCCGTCAGCCAATCAGAGAGGGAGGGACTGTGGAACAGAGAAACAACATGGTGGCGGCGAAGACGCTCCTGACTGACGGATGAGTTTCCTGTCTGGGAGGAGGAAGATGAAGAGGAGGCTGATGAAGAGGACGCTGATGAAGAAGAGGCTGATGAAGAGGAGAGTGATGAAGAGGAGAGTGATGAAGAAGAGGTGATGAAGAGGAGGCTGATGAAGAAGAGGGTGATGAAGAGAAGGGTGATGAAGAGGAGAGTGATGAAGAGGAGGCTGATGAAGAGGAGGGTGATGAAGAAGAGGCTGATGAAGAGAAGGGTGATGAAGAGGAGGGTGATGAAGAGGAAGGTGATGAAGAGGAGGCTGATGAAGAGGAGGCTGATGAAGAGGATAGTGATAAAGAAGAGGCTGATGAAGAGGAGGCTGATGAAGAGGAGGCTGATGAAGAGGAGGCTGATGAAGAAGAGGTGATGAAGAGGAGGCTGATGAAGAAGAGGGTGATGAAGAGGAGGCTGATGAAGAGGAGGGTGATGAAGAGGAAGGTGATGAAGAGGAGGCTGATGAAGAGGAGGCTGATGAAGAGGAGAGTGATGAAGAAGAGGCTGATGAAGAGGAGGCTGATGAAGAGGAGGCTGATGAAGAGCAGGCTGATGAAGAGGAGGCTGATGAAGAAGAGAAGAGGAGAGTGATGAAGAGGAGGCTGATGAAGAGGAAGGTGATGAAGAGGAGGGTGATGAAGAGGAGAGTGATGAAGAGGAGGCTGATGAAGAAGAGGCTGATGAAGAGGAAGGTGATGAAGAGGAGAGTGATGAAGAGGAGGCTGATGAAGAGGAGGGTGATGAAGAAGAGGCTGATGAAGAGGAGGGTGATGAAGAGGAAGGTGATGAAGAGGGTGATGAAGAGGAGAGTGATGAAGAGGAGAGTGATGAAGAGGAGGCTGATGAAGAGGAGGCTGATGAAGAGGAGAGTGATGAAGAGGAAGGTGATGAAGAGGAGGCTGATGAAGAGGAGAGTGATGAAGAGGAGGGTGTTAACAGCAGCAGTGAACCGTTCACACGTTCACAGAGTGAAGTGTGTTTGTTTGTTTGTTTGTTTGTTTGTTTGTTGAGCCTGCCGCCGTGCAGCGTGGGTAATGGCTTCCTCCTCAGCGTGCGACTCGTGGGACGTGTTGTTGGAAACTCCCTGATCGTTTCCTCGACAGCACCACCGTCAGGTCCAGATGTTATCTGCTGGTGCTGCTCAGAGGAGGAAGATCATCAGAGTTAGAAACAGAAACAGTTTGAAGAGACAAGAACAGCTTTGATTTATGTTTCACAATAGATATTGAGACAAAACTGACGTTTGTGTTGTTATTCATTAAATATGAAAACAGCATCAGTGTTGCAGCTGATTTACAAAAGTCTCTGTGAAGTTTGGAGAAGAAAGTCAGAAACATGTTTTCTATAACTGTGATCAGTGAACGCAGCGAAGAAGCACTGAGACCAAATCAACTATGTATTTTATCTCTTATCTGCAGCCTGCGTGTGTGTGTGTGTGTGTGTGCGTGTGTGTGTGTTTGTGTGTGTGTGCGTGTGTGTGTGTTTGTGTGTGTGTGTGTGTGTGTGTGTCAGAGATGTTAATCCAGGGGGCTGCTGGGAAACGTTTCCATAAATCACAGCGACACCTTTAAATGAGCGAGGGCCATTATCTCGATAAAAACAACTGTAGTGTCTCTGCAGCCGCGGGGCTCTGCAGGGACGCCATGATGGATCTGAGTGTGTGTGTGTGTGTGTGTGTGTGTGTGTGTGTGTGTGTGGTACATGAGCTGCCTGCCGGGCTGATTGATTCGGTCGTCTCGTGTTTTATGTCACCTCTCGGTTTCCTTCTCTTCCTGCGGGAGCCTTCGTCGTTCTTCAGCTTTATTAAAGGACTCGCGTCACGTTGTCATCGACTTTGACTTTCTTACAAACGTGAACACGAGTTTTTATTCGTGTGTTTAAAGAAACGGCTCAACATTCTGAAGAGTCGTCTGGTTCGTCCTCGTGTGCAGTCTGATGTGTTCAGGTCATCAGAGCGTGTTATTACTGTGTGATATGAAGCCTGTTGTCTGATGAGTCGCCTCCAGTGATGTCACACAGTGGCTACACTGCATTGTGGGTAATGTAGGCTCCATGGGCTGTTGTTTTTGTTTTCCAATGAGCAGGAGAAATCACCGCAGCTGAAGACGCCATGTTGGAAACGTTCAGTCACGACTCGTGATGACGAGCGAGGGTCCTGATCCAAACTGTTCTGTTCTGTTCTGTTCTGTTCTGTTCTGTTCTGTTCAGTTCTGCTCTGTTCTGTTCTGTTTCAGTCTGAATGGCGTGAAGGACGGACAGATAAGCGATCAGAGACACGCTGTCTTTGTCCTCTCAGCGCTCTGACCGTCCTCCATAAATGAAGTCATCAGCCTGTTGTCTTGAAAAGCTCGGCCGCCATCGCTGCTTATCTTGGCGCCGCAGCCTCCTCTCGGCACCATTCAGCGTTTTAGAGACGCCACATCTGACCGACCGAAATCTGAAATCCCTCCACCACAGCCGGCTGCTGCGCCCGGCGCTCCTCCGCCTGCTCCTCCCGAGGATTATCCGGCAGATTAACCACAATATTGTCTCGACACCAGTTAGCGTCTGTGTGCTCGCTCGGCTCGCAGGTGAGGTTTGTTTTCCTGGTGTGACCGTCTGAATGCTGATGAGGCGGAGGAGCGCCAGTTTCCACGGCGATAAATGTCCTGGATGTGTGTGAGTGTGTGACTCACACCAGATGTGTAGATCCAGGTGTTTGCAAACACACACAGAATAATGTGACTCATCTGTAAGAAACCCTGTGACACATTCAGAGCACAGCGCCTGAAATCACACCATGAGTCCAACATGACTCCTTTATGTCGGGTCCAGCACACCAGAACCTTCTGTCACAGTCGGGCTCAGACGTCAGCATGTGTTTCTAAGAAAGAGCAGTTCTCTGTGAGCTGATTTGAGCTCAAACACATCAGACGATCGCCACAAAAACTGGATCCTAACCGGGTCCCTGGTGGTGTAAACATGGAGGACTGGACCTCCACCCTTCCGGCTGTGAGGTGACACTCCTCCACCCTGCTGCTGCAGAGATTCACCGCAGAGGAACACGTATTAATGGGCGCTGGGAGAGCGAGTGTGTCCAGAATGTCATCAGGACCTTGAGATTACAATGGAAAATCAATTAGGGTCTGTAATGCGGCGCTGCAGGCCGGGAGCTGCCGCCGCCGCTCGCAGCTTTAAATTGGCCAGCGGAGCCGAGGGGCCGGCTGCTGGGCTCTTCAGCTGATTGTCCCTGGCAGAGGTCAGAGCGTCCAAACATCCACACCCAACAACAAGTGATGACGGAGCGAGGAGGCGCCGCAGCGACGCACCGACCGGGTCGCTCATCAGCCATCGAGGTTATTTACATGTTTGATTCAGTAATACTTTGAGTATTTCAGTTATGTTTGCTTTGGTCCCAACATTGTTTTATTCTGATATGGGACCCCAAATAACTGTCAACATCCGATGGACTCCCGCCTGCTGATTCTGCTCCGTACAGCCGACACTGATGCTTCAGGTAGAACCAGAGTGTTCTGACAGGACGGTCAGTTTCATCTGGTCGCCAGTCGATAGAACGTCCAGGAGAGACTCAAACACAACGTGAATAAAACTTTAAATCATGACCTCTCCGTCTGAGTCACGGTGGATGTATAACAATGAAGACAACAACTCCCATGATCCCACGCTGCTTCTGTCTTCTGTCTGATTTGATTGAGGAGGCAGAAATCACAAACTCTGCATTTAAAGATGCCGAAGACAGACGACATGAGAGAAACAGGTGAGCTGACGGAGACGATAAGATCTGTGTTTATGCCAGTGAAGTGTTCTCAGTGATGATGTCAGAGGGCAGCCATGTTAGACGGCTAACGCTAGTAGCATCTAGAAGCTACAGGTCACATTAGACCCTGTCTCAGTGTTACAGTGTGTCCTGGAGTAAACCAGGTGTGTTTTATTGTTTCTGAGCTCAACTTTGTGTTTGTAAGAGGAGGAAGTTCTACAGTCTCAGTTTATTGATGGTAAAGAAGCTGTGAGTGTTCACTGCAGACACACAGATCTCACAGGATGAAGGATAATCTACTCTTCAACAAGCTGCATTAATACATTCAGAGCATCACAGCATCATCACATGTAAACATGTAAGATCCTTTAGAGCTGCAGCATCAGAGACACTTCCTCCTCCTCCTCGGGGACTGCCTGCTTCTGCAGCTGGTCTCAGATGTGGAGTTTCTGTGAGGAAACAGATAAAGCATTGTCCAAACATCGCTGCACGCTGATTATCTGAGCGCTCTGAGGCCTCGGGCTCTCAGTTATCTGCCTCGGTGAGAGCTGAGCAGGACCGTCTGCTGCAGGAGGACATCTGCTGGCTGCAGGGCTGCAGCACAGGACAGGTGTCAGAGCTGAGAGCTGCAGGTACCACACACACACACACACAGAGGAGAGCACGCTACGGAAGCCCTGAGGGACAAAAGAGAACGTGTTGGTTTATTTCTAACTCTGATCCAAACAGTTTCCTCTCCTGTGTTTGTCACTGGAGACAGATCATCTTAATCCGTCTCTTATTCCATCTGTGAAAAAAAAGAAATGTGAAGAGAAAAATATGTTTTCCACGTGTGAACTGAGGGAAGTTATTTTCCTCCTGAAAACAAAAATGCTTTTTCACTTAACAGAAAAAAGATTCTCCTCGTGCAGGTTTTTCTTTCCACTTGGTTCCACACAGAGGAACACTGGGGAAAGACATCTTTATACCCTGTTTTTATTTTATTTAAAAAAAATAAAGCTTTAATTTAAACACTCTGTTAAAATGCTAACAGTTGTTTTATTGGTTGGATGTTGGATGCATCGGTTGTCTGGGTAATGTTATTTTTATTTTGTGTTCTCGTAGCTCTGATATTGGACGGATGGATGGATGGATGGAAGGATGGTTAGATGGATGGATGGAAGGATGGATGGATGGTTAGATGGATGGATGGATGGTTAGATGGATGGATGGATGGATGGTTAGATGGATGGATGGATGGTTAGATGGATGGATGGAAGGATGGATGGATGGTTAGATGGATGGATGGATGGATGGTTAGATGGATGGATGGAAGGATGGATGGATGGTTAGATGGATGGATGGATGGTTAGATGGATGGATGGATGGATGGATGGATGGTTAGATGGATGGATGGATGGATGGTTAGATGGATGGATGGTTGGATGGATGGTTGGATGGATGTGTGGATGGATGGATGGTTAGATGGATGGATGGATGGTTAGATGGATGGTTAGATGGATGGATGGATGGTTAGATGGATGGATGGATGGTTAGATGGATGGATGGAAGGATGGATGGATGGTTAGATGGATGGATGGATGGTTAGATGGATGGATGGATGGATGGTTGGATGGATGGATGGATGGATGGTTAGATGGATGGATGGTTAGATGGATGGATTGATGGATGGTTAGATGGATGGTTAGATGGATGGTTAGATGGATGGATGGATGGTTAGATGGATGGATGGAAGGATGGATGGATGGTTAGATGGATGGATGGATGGTTAGATGGATGGTTAGATGGATGGATGGATGGTTAGATGGATGGATGGAAGGATGGATGGATGTTAGATGGATGGATGGATGGATGGTTAGATGGATGGATGGAAGGATGGATGGATGGTTAGATGGATGGATGGATGGATGGATGGATGGATGGATGGTTGGATGGATGGATGGATGGTTAGATGGATGGATGGATGGATGGTTGGATGGATGTGTGGATGGATGGATGGTTAGATGGATGGATGGATGGATGGTTAGATGGATGGATGGATGGTTAGATGGATGGATGGATGGATGGTTAGATGGATGGATGGATGGATGTTAGATGGATCGATTGTTAGATGGATGGATGGATGGATGGATGGATGGATGGATGGTTAGATGGATGGATGGATGGATGGATGGATGGATGGATGGATGGATGGATGGATGGTTAGATGGATGGATGGTTGGATGGATGGATGGTTAGATGGATGGATGGTTAGATGGATGGATGGATGGATGGATGGTTAGATGGATGGATGGTTAGATGGATGGATGGATGGATGGTAGGTTGGATGGATGGATGGATGGTTAGATGGATGGATGGTTAGATGGATGGATGGATGGATGGTTAGATGGTTAGATGGATGGATGGATGGATGGATGGATGGATGGTTGGATGGATGGATGGATGGTTAGATGGATGGATGGATGGTTAGATGGATGGATGGTTAGATGGATGGATGGATGGATGGATGGTTAGATGGATGGATGGATGGTTAGATGGATGGATGGTTAGATGGATGGATGGATGGATGGTTAGATGGATGGTTAGATGGTTGGATGGATGGATGGACAGATGGATGGATGGTTAGATGGATGGATGGATGGATGGTTAGATGGTTAGATGGATGGATGGATGGATGGATGGATGGATGGTTGGATGGATGGATGGATGGTTAGATGGATGGATGGATGGTTAGATGGATGGATGGTTAGATGGATGGATGGATGGATGGTTAGATGGATGGATGGATGGATCGATGGTTAGATGGATGGATGGATGGATGGATGGATGGATGGTTGGATGGATGGATGGTTGGATGGATGGATGGATGGATGGATGGTTTCCCGTCTCTCCTCCTCTTCAGATCACGCTCTGTGAGGTGAGACAGAGGAACGTCTCTCTCGTTCGGTCTGAGCGTCGCCTGCAGTCTTTCTCTCGCTCAGATCCAGTTTGGTTTCCCGTCCCAACCCCCCACAGCTCCCTCATCCCTCCACGCTGCTGCTATTTATAGAGCCGGTGGAAACACATTATAATGAACAGGATTCCCAGCTCACCCTTCCTCCCTCCCTCCCTCTCTCTCTCTGATCCAAAAACACAAAAGACGAGAAGAAAAATGTGGGAATTACAGAAACTATGTGAATGAATGTGTTCTGTGTGTGAGGTGACATGATGTTTGTATCTCAGGTGACAGCCCGGTTCACCTGAATTAAAATAAAGATCAGATCATCTCATTAACGTCTGACGGCAGATGTTCTGCTCTGAGGTTTCTCATCGAGCTGTTTAAGCAGCGTTAAGATGAATCCACTTTACGTTGGTTTGTTTCTGATCCATCACACCAGCAAAACAAGAACTTCTGAGCTTTGTGTATTTTGGGTGAACTGACAGAAGCAAATTGCCATTTTTTAATCTCTCTCTTTTTAAATGTTCCTGCTCGAACAGCCTTAAATCAGTACGAGTTTACAGAGCGTTGGACATTTAGTCCCTCTGTTTGGGTCGAACAGCGACAACAATGAAAAGATGGAACATTATAATCAGTGTGTGTTTGGACCTGTGGTACCACAGTCGCTGTGAGTCTCCGGCTCCCTCTGCTACAGCTCGTTCATTATCTATGTTGCAGATATATTCTCAGTCACACAGCATGTGGAGATGTCGAGTATCTGCTGCCTGCGATTAAGCTCATCAGTATTCTTCTCCAATATTTGGGTCACATCGTCCCCATGTACTCTCCTCATTTGCATAATCACAGAGCACCATATCAGACCCTGGTTCTGTAGTAACGCTGCTCACACACACATTGTGTTGTATGCACACACACACATTGTGTTGTGTGCACACACACACATTGTGTTGTGTGCACACACACACATTGTGTCATCGCAGTGTGAGCTCCTCTGTCGTGTCCCACAGATTACCAGCAACAATAATCAATTCATCGTCCGTCAGGAGTTAAAAATCAAGATTCAACGACACAGTGAACATGTGATTTTACTCGTGATGAAACAGGAAGTACCTGACGGAGAGCGAGAGTCGGTCCTGGGTCGTCCACACGCTGAGATCTGAACACACGTCCTGTTGTTACTCTCACTGCCTCCATGAAGCATGAGGAGGCGTTCAGGAGCTGTGTTGGGTTTTAATAACAGACAGACAGCTGAGGTGACGACATGCCAGCCGGAAGAATTTACAATATTAATGATGTAATAATATAAACTGTTCATCATCAGTGAATCACAGGCTGCTCTCAGAGTCCCACAGGTGGCAGGGTCCGCCACATGTAAACACAGTAAAGCAGTATAAAGTATGTTGTCCTTTAAAGTCCGTTTGTTTGTTCAGTTTATTCATGAACACAGAGTTTGATTATTTACTTTGTTTCTCTTCTCATTAACATTTCTTCTCTAAAACTACAGACTGCTCCTTTAATGTGAGACATTACACCTGTCATTTGTCTGTCATTAAAACAGTCTATGAGTCCAGTTTTCATTTATTAATAAAGTCAAACATTCTCTGGTTTGTAACGTCTTTGATCTGATGCTTGGCTTCGTCTCCAGCAGCAGCTGTGTGAGGTACCAGTGGGCCGAGCGCCGGGCCCTGAGGCTCTCCGGTTCTGTGTGTGACGTCTGAACGTGGAACGAGATCATGAAAGCTAAAACACTGAATATGAGCACTGATGTAATGTGAAGATATAAGATGAGTTATGAAGACGGGTCAGTTTGATGTCACGTCCCACTCTGCTCTCACTTCACTCGTCTTGATGTTTTTACCCGGTTCCTCCATCTTTGTCGGGTCGTCTCTGTAACGCCGCCGGCTTCAGCCAGAAGACAAAGACTCTTTCTCTGAATCGTCTCCCTGCAGAGTTTGTTCCAGCTTTGCATATGAATTTGTTTGTGAGTAAATCCTCCCTGCAGGACGTCTTTCTCACTCCGACGTCTCAGCAGGAGCCGTCACACAGCGAGACGCAGGAGACTCCTCAGATCTGATTCTGACAGAACTCAGTTGTACAATTAAAGTCTGATTCTGTCCTCCGAGACACTCGACGTCCTCCTGACACATTCTGACAGACGCCAGGAACAAACTTCACATAGTGTGGAAGAAACAGAAGAGCAAACTGCACATGAACGCTGACAATGTCCAGTTCTTCTCCTTCTTCTTCTTCTTCTTCTTCTTCTTCTTCTTCTTATTCTTCTTCTTCTCCTGCTCCTTCTTCTTCTTCTTCTTCATGGTTTGGTCGTCACAGCTGGAGACGTCCTGATGTCACAACAAAAACCTTCTGTCGTCTTTCCATAAATATTCAGTGATGTCACACAGCAGAATACAGACACGTCAGGCTATCTGAAGGTTTCAGGACAAAAACATGATAAATAGTTAAAAGTTTAAAGAATATGGAGTGAAGAGCTTCTTTGTCTTTGCTCTTTACACACCTGTGGATTACATGTTCAGTCCAGTTTAAACATGCTGAGCAGTCTCAGACTCCATCACAGAGTTTCTGCTGCGGCGGATGAACTCCAGCAGATGTCGCTATTTCACAACTTTCCAGTCGTGTGATGATCTTCTGACTGGAAACACTGAAGGGGCTTTTTTCATCTGAAGATAAATCCGATTAAGTTTATTTTCTGCTCTGAGCAAAGAGCCGATCTGAGACACATCTTAAAAGGAAACAAACTGAACTTGTGACTTGTGGTTTTCTGTGTAATCTGCTCCTGGTTCCTTCATCTGTTCTCTTTGATTCTGTGTGCAGCTCTGAGAGATCAAATCCTTAAATCAGAGAATAATGCTGTTTTTGAAGGACTGAGGACAAATGAACATTTACATTAGAAAACATCAGAGGATGGGAGATGATGACCGTCGACAGGCCGAGGCTGCTCTCTGCTGATGCTGCTGTTTATTTCATTTAATCATCAGTGTTTTGAATCAACACGGCGTCTAAACCTCTGAAATACAAGAAACAAGGTGAGATCCATCAAATCCATCAAAACACACAAAAATCACATTTTCTACACAATAAACACAAAACAATCCCTCAACCAACCATCATTTATTCAATTATTCTATGATCTACATGCTGAATATAAATTTGTGTGAAGATAAATCTGGAATAAAAAAGACAAATGTCAGCTTTAATAGTAAATTCACCTTGTGGTCTCCTTCAGTCAGCCTGAAGCTTCACCTGCTGCTGACACACAGAGCTGCAGCTTAACATGAGTCACTGCAGGTGAGCCGCGGTCAGAATGATAACACCTGGACTGATGTGTGCACGAGGAGCGGCAGGAGTAGCTGAAGTTAAAGTACAAATCCTCAGTACAAGTCTTCTTCCAGATACTTTAGGAAACATCTTGACTTGATGAGTGAAAGACTTCTGACTTCACCTGAGACGTGATGACTGCAACATGGTGTTTCTCTTTTTCATGAGCGGATGAGCAAAATGTTTATGAAACAGTTTGATTTTCATGATCTATTTTGTATAATAAAAAATAAAAATCAGTAGAAAACAGAAATGAGTAACAGCCTGTTCTTTTTCATATTCTTTGACTGGACACAGTAAAACATGTAAGCTACTTTTCTGGAGAGAGAAGGAAGTGGAGAAAAACACCAGACTCCCTTAAAAAAAATTCAACTTTGAGACTTTATGTATTTGGTGGAACTGGATCAATTTTGTACAATTCTGTTTTCAACAAATGTGTAACTATTTGGACCTACTTGTTCATTCGGCAAACGTTGTACATGATTATATTTATTTCTTGTTTCATTTCTATCTAATTACTTCCTGTAGCTCAAATTAAACATCTCATTTTGCTCCCCAGAGCCTCCCTACGGGACTGTGAGCTGAGCATGCGCAGTCCGCCTGCCAGCCGGCGGTCGTTTGAGGAAGTTTGGATCAACTTCGTACCTGTTGGATGTTTTAATGTGAGCTGTGCTGCGGCTACAGGTGAGTGTGTGACGGCCTCGCGCTGCTCCGTGTCTCATGAACCTGATCAGACGTCAGATAATGTGTCTGCAGGTTAATCGATCATGTTTAACTGTGTGTTTGAGCCGCGTGCTGCTGATGAACGCGCGTTTTATCATCAGTGAATCAGCGCAGGTGTTGCTAAGATGCTAATTATAGCTTTTTACCTGTTAGCTAGCAGCTCGCCTCCGTGCTGCAGGTGTGTGTGTGTTAGTTAGCTGGTGTCAAACTCCGCTCAGTTACTCAATGTTCACTTAATTAACTTAATTAACGACTTCAGGTCACTTTTGTCGTTTTATCTATTGATTATCTTACTTATTAATCCGCTAATTAGCGTTAAATATCATGAACTGAAGCTGTGCGTGATGACGTCACGGTGCGCAGCCAAAAAACAAAATTTTTCAGAGTAGAGAAATAAAGTGCACAAATATCAGCATTAAAATACACGTAAAGTAATAAACTGTATTAATTATGGGATTATAGTTATTGATGCATTAATATTAACATCACTTTAATAATTACTTTAATTAACTGAAGCGTTTTATAGTGTCAATTAATGTCAGTTACATTTAAAATTGACTTCTAGGCCTCTATGAGGCACCTATCTTTACATTTTTCTATATGTGGCAGTATTCCTATAATAAATAGAGTTGTTATTTATTAGTAATAATAGTTTAAAGGAGCAGTCTGCAGTTTAGGAGAAGAAATGTTAATGAGCAGAGAAAGATCCTCATCTGCTGATAAACTAAATTAATAATCAAACTCTCTCTGTGTTCATGACTGAACAAACAAACTGACTTTAAAGAATGACACACTTGATGCTGTTTCACTGTGTTTACATGTGGCGGACCCTGCCACCTTTCTAGCTTCACTCTGTGTTCTGGAACCTTATTTTCCTCTGAGATCAGCTCGTTTATTCACTGATGGAGAAAAGTTTGTGTTATTATCTCATTAATATTGTAAATATTAGTAGTTTGAATATCTCCCAAATCTTCATACAGGGTTCCCACATCCTGGAACACCTGGAACACCTGGAGAACAGGTGACCAGTGTAGTCATAGAACTTTAGAGAAGAAGGAGGAAAAACTCTTGTTTTGTCCTGCAACATGATTTAAACTCATAGTGTACTGTGTAGTATTATAGAAACCAGTGAGTTGTTTGTTCTAAGAGACGTGTCTTATCTTACATCATCTCATCTGATATTGATTATTGATTTCTGGTTTCCTTCATGAACGACTGACTGATCAGAAATGACGTCGACATCAGAGCTGGAGCAGCTGGCAGAAATCGGTGAGTTAGAAATGAATAAAGAATCATTCATCATCAAAGAGTTTAAATCTGTCATAAAAACAAACCTTTATAACAACAGAAGAGACGTAAACACACTCAGACAGCCGTCACTGTAACACATGTGATCGTCCTCAGGAGAAGCAGATCATGTGATGATGTCACAGCACCAGAACCGGGTCACGCAGATCGATTCTGTCTGTTCGGTTGAAAATGCTGCTTTCAAACTCTGTTTGTTTTAATCTGGTGTCGATGGAGCAGGTTGAGATCAAAGAGAATGTATTCACAAACAAACAAACAAACGTCTGTGTGAAACTGTAAGATTCAGTGCGATGTAACTTGTGGTGCGTTTATGGGTCCAATGTGCTGAAACGGTGTCAGAGTGAAGAACAACTGTCGGATCAGATAGAGAGGCGAGTCACATCCGTCCTCAGAACCTCAGGAGAACTTCTACTGTAATAAACATGTTCAGCAGTGAAGGAGACACGTGAATGTTGGATCCTGTTTGAATTGTGTCGTGTTGTTAATTCACAAACATCAAATCTGTGATTCTGTGATGTTCCTCGTTAATAAAATCTCAGTTTGTTGTAATCAACGTCAAACCTGATGTAGTTTAGTGTTAAAGTTCAGTGAACCACATCGTCTCATCCACACAGCACCAGAACCAGCATGGAGCCGACTGGGTCAGAAAAGATCAAAGATCTGATCAGATAAGGTCACATGGTCGACGGGAAGGGGCGGGGCTTCTGCTCTCTGATGTTGTGCTCAGATAAAACAAACTTTGACACGGTGAAGTGGTTTCTGAAGTTTTTATCAACTCAAAATGATTCAGGAACAGTGAGTATGACCCAAAGACTGAGCCGGGCTGAAACCTGTGAGCTCAGAGGAAAGTTGTGGAAATAATCTGAACTTTGAGCCGTTTAAACTTCTAATCATCACTTTCATTTCTACAGCCCATCTTTCATTCTGAGCTCACGACTCAGAAACTACTGTGTTCATGTTTGTTTGAATAGAGACTGTTGTTCTGGTTCTGTTGTTCTGGTTCTGTTCAGGAGCATCATGTGGAGTAAACTGGAACACTTTGCTGCAGTTGTCCAGTTTGTGCTCTCTCTCTGTGAGTTTCCCTCTGAGCAGATCATTTCCTGTCTGTTATCAGAGCCGCGCTGTGTTTATAGAAAGCTTCCCTCGCTGCTGCAGGATAAACATGATGGAGGTAGTTTCCACCCAGGCCTCCGGCTCGCCTCTGGTCATCAGTATTTTAGGAACAGAACAGATAAGGACTTAATTTAGAGGCAGTGAGGAGGAAGAGAGTGTGACTGAGCTTCACTGTCAGCAGGTTCAGATTTAAGGCTGCTCTCTTTTGTCTAAACTTTATTAAACTTCATTCTCTCACCAGAAGCATGAAACTGCTTCTTTTGTCTTTGTGACAGAGCTTGAGAAGGAGAACGAGGAGGAAGAGGAGGATCAGAGTGTCACAGACGCTCCGTCACTTCCTCCCAGCAGCACCGTCAGTCCTGACCCGTCTCACCCGTATTATGACGTGGCTCGACACGGCATCATCCAGGTCTGCGGTCAGTAGTCTCAACGTCTTTCTCACTTTGAATAGAAATCCAGTCCCTTCTGGCTTCTGGTTCTGGTTCTGTGGCTCATTCCCTGTCTGGGTCAGTCTCAGCTGCTTTCATCTAACCTCACCTGTCTGCTCTCCAGGTGACGACAACTACGGCAGGAAGTTGATCATCTTCAGCAGCTGCTGTCTGCCGCCGTCACACCAGCTCAACCACCGACGGCTGCTGGAGTACGTTCACACTCGACCCTGTTCAGACAGCAGAACCTGCAGTCAGAGAGCTCACGAGTCCGATGTGTTCCGTCTGCAGGTACCTGAAGTTCACGCTGGACCAGTACGTGGAGATGGACTACATCCTGGTGTACTTCCATCACGGCCTGAGGAGCAGCAACAAGCCGTCCGTCAAGTGGCTGCGAGAAGCTTACAGCGAGTTCGACAGGAAGTACGACACCACTGCTACTCTATTACTTTATTTACTGAAGTACAGTACTTACAGGTGTGTGTGTGTGTGTGTGTGTGTGTGTGTGTGTGTGTGTGTGTGTTCCAGGTACAAGAAGAACCTGAAGACTCTGTACGTCGTCCATCCGACAAACTTCATCAGAATCTTGTGGAACATCTTCAAACCTCTGATCAGGTACAGACTCACCTGTCACACCCACCTGTCACACTCACCTGTCACACTCACCTGTCACACCCACCTGTCACACTCACCTGTCACACTCACCTGTCACACTCACCTGTCACACCCACCTGTCACACTCACCTGTCACACCCACCTGCTGGTACGGAAGCCCAGAGGGGTTTTTTTCTGGTGATTCATTTTCTAAATTATTTTCCGTCTTGTGTTTATGACGAGAACTGAAGGACAAAAACACTCAGCCTGGAGGATTTATTTTTTATTATTATTTTTTTTACTTCATTTGTGAAACCGGGAAAAAACTAAGTCAGGAGGATTTTTTTCTCAGCCGGTTTCATTCGTGAAACACAGAATCTTACCTGTGGGAAAAACATAATTCTAACAGGTATCGAACATAAAAACAAAGAACTGAATGGATCACCAGAAACGTCCTCACTGGCCCCTCGGGGCTTCCGTATGTTCGAGCTCAGACCGCCACAGTAAAAGTACTTCCTGTTTCCTCTCAGTCACAAGTTTGGGAAGAAGCTGACGTACGTGAACTACCTGGCCGAGCTGAGAGATCACCTGAACTACGAGCAGCTCGTCGTCCCTCCGGACGTCCTCAGGTGTGACCTCTGCTCTCACAGGTAACGCCTCACACAGGAAGTCATCGGCTGACGTTTGTGGTCGTCTCTCACAGACACGACGAGAAGCTGCGAGCGGCTCAGAGAGGCGGAGCTCCTCCCGCGGTGAAGACCCCCCCACCCCGACCCCCCCTGCCCACGCAGCAGTTTGGAGTCAGTCTGCAGTAGTGAGTGTTCACGACGCACCAAACTCCACTCAGATTATCATCGATTCTAGAGTTCATCAGACTGAAGCTGTTTGTTTGACAGCATCAGAGAGAAGAACAGAGAAGCCGTCATTCCTCCGGTCGTCCGTCAGACCGTCGCCTACCTGAAGGAGAAAGGTGAGCAGCAGCCGGATCCAATGTTCTGATCATTAACACACACAAGAACACCGATAACAGATCAATTCAATCACAGAAGGAGGTTTATTATAGAAATAAGGAAATGACTCAGTTAGTTAATTAATGTCATTAAATGCACCAAAAACAAAATGTGACATTAATTTATTTTCTGCATTATTTTGGCTCTTTATTCATTTATCTTTGTATTAATTCAATAAGTTCTTACCCTCACATGTAATTTATCAATTGTATTGATTGATTTTTAAATTGATTTATTCATGTATTTATTTTGTTCTTTTCGTTTTGTATTTTTTCTTTAAATCATAAAAAACTAATGGTGAGATTGATACAAAGGTAAATAAATTAAAACAGTCACATTTTATAAATAAATGACTGTGTGTGTGTGTGTGTGTGTGTGTGTGTGTGTGTGTGTGTGTCAGGTCTGAGGACTGAGGGGATCTTCAGACGGTCGGCTCGTGTTCAGCTCATCAAAGACGTTCAGAAACTCTACAACCTGGGTGAGTGTGTGTGTGTGTGTGTGTGTGTGTGTGTGTGTGTGTGTGTGTGTGTGTGTGTGTGTGTGACTACAGGTGGTGGTACACACCTGCACAGGTATGTCTCAGGTTGAAGGTTCAGATTGTTGTCAGTGTTTCAGAGTCACTGAGCTCGTTCACTAATGATCCGATCATGATCTCATTCATGAAGTGACAGATTATTGATCATGTTAGCAGCATTATGCTTAATTCTTCTGTTGATGGATTATATTGATTCGGTATCATTGGCCAGGTATCGGCCTCGGTGTTACAGAACATAATGCAGAAAAGATGTTTGATTTCTCATTATTAGATGTCATGATGTCCATATTGTTTATTGTTAAACTGCTTCTGTTACATGTCGTACGTGTGAGGGATCTGAAATGTGTGTGTATGTAATTACTGTGTTCATATAAAGAATTTCAGCAGATGTTTTAATATTTCCAACATCAGTCCGACTCACTGATGACTGGACAGATAACTTCAGCTTCAGTCACTACACAGGTTTTCAGTGGACTGCTCCTTTAATGATGAAGCGACGATAATAAAACATGAGAAATCACCTTTTTAAATCTCCTCACTGTGTTTGTGTTGATGTCGGCGTGTCAATAAAGATTTGTCTCATTTGAACGTGTGCAGGTAAACCGGTGGACTTCGATCAGTACGCTGACGTCCACGTTCCCGCTGTGATCCTGAAGACGTTCCTCAGAGAACTTCCTGAACCTCTGCTCACCTTCAGAGTGTACAGCGCCGTGCAGGACATCCTCAGTGAGTACATGAAGCTCCATGAAGCTCCACCACGCCACGGAGGAAACACTGTCATTCAGCTTCTGACGAGACGTGATGTCACAGATCTGTAGAATAAAGTGGTCTGTGTGTGTGTGTGTGTGTGAGCCGGCTGTGTTTGCTGTCCGTCAGGTGTGGAGAGCAGTCTGAGGGTCAGCAGGTGTAAACAGATCGTGGAAAGTCTTCCTGAACATCATTTCATCGTCACCAAGTTCCTGCTGTGTTTCCTCCACACGGTGCGTCACGTCGTCTCAGCACTCTTCACTGTTTCTGATATTTTCTAAACCTGGTTCACAAAACGTCTCGTGTTCCTGAACGTTCATCACACCTGAGCTGGATTTAGTTTATGTGAGTTTGTCAAACATCAGCACAGTGGAAACACTGGAGATAATAAGAAATCTGATAATAATGAACTTTATTCATGCAGCGCCTTTTCAAAAACAGAGTTTACAAAGTTCTTTAACTATCGAGCAAAAACAGGAAACTCAAGACGACGATGTTACAAAATAAACACGAGTAAAAACACAAAAGTAATAAAAGCTATAAAACAGGTGAAACTACAAAAATTGAAATAAATAAAACAATTTAATAAAAGGAAGATAATATGACATCACATCAGAGGAATCAGGAACATAAATGGACAAAGAGCAGTGAAAGAAATTAAATATGAAACTTCTGATTTCATGATTAACGTTCTCCGACATGAAACATGAAACATGTTGTTCATCATGTTCAGACAGACGACAAACTCAAACATCAGCTTGTTTTTAATCCAGTGTTAATTTCATTAACTGAAACTACAGAAAATGTTGGTCAGCGATCTTTTTTTAAGTGACGATGACGAGCTAAAAAACTGATCTCACATCATAAAAACTGAGATGAAATGTATGTTCTGTTCTCAGTGAGGAGAAACGAGACTGAAATGTTTTGAGTTGTTGTCGACTAAAACTATGAAGGAATAAAAACCCCAGAAGCCACCAGATGAGATCTAATCACTGATACAGTTATTGATCCTGCTGCTGATGAGTCTCTGTGTCGTCTTCAGGTGTCTCAGGAGAGCATCGTGAACAAGATGAGTCCGTCTAACCTGGCCTGCGTGTTCGGGGTGAACCTGGTCTGGCCTCGACACGGCTCCATCTCTCTGAGCGCCCTGATGCCCATCAACGTCTTCACCGAGATCCTCATCGAACACTTCCACACCGTGTTCGGCTCCCGCGGCCCAGCTGCACAGGTAACACCCTGACGCACCTGCTCGTCCTCTGGACTCCACCGCAGCGCCGCCAGTCTTCTGTGGATGTGTTTCGTCTGAGTCGTAAAGACGTTAAAGACATCATCTATGAGTCGGATCTTCGCGACACCAACAGAACACATCCTGCTCCAGGTGGAGCAGGATGTGTTCTGTTGGTGTCGCGAAGATCCGACTTGTTTCTGATTGTTTCTCACAGGTCAGTATTCAATAAACGGTTTATAACGCGGCTGTAAACAGATCTGAGGGTTTGTTTATCCGTCAACAGCTACGACAGGTGATGAATAAAGAGAATAAAACTGTTGTAATAATAAAAAATAGACGTTTATTATAATTCCTGACAAACACTAAACTCTTAAAATGTCTGTCAGTCTGTTATAAACCATTTATTACATTAAAACTCATGAATGTAAATCTGAAGTGTTTTTATCTGAGTGATGTCATCATGCTGCAGTCAGACTGTACGGAGGCCTGATGACGCCAACACTATTAATAACATGAACAAAACATTGTTACAATACATTAATAAATCAATCAATAGGTCGTTAATGCACCAGAAATTATTTTAAAAATAAATGTATCAGTTAATTAAATTATAAGATGTGACGAGTGAGTTCTGTTCTGTTTGTACGTTTTATTTTATTTGCTAATTTTCACATTTGTTTGAACATTTTGATTAATTTAGTTATTAAATGTATTTCTGTGTTATTTTTTAAAACACAAAATGAAACAATACAGAAATAAATAAAAAAAAAACATTTTAATAATAATAAATACAAGTTAAAAAGGGAATTCATGTAAATAAAGTTAATTAAAACAATTATCGCTTTGTCACATTTGATAAATTAATTAATGTGTATGTTTATTTTTTAATATAACTTTTGTTGTTTTAATATCAGGTGTTTGTATCTATTGAGTGATTTATTGATTGGTTTGGCAGCTCCGGGCCTCCATAACTCTGTGTGTTCACCAGTTTTTATATTTTGTATATTTTCTCACTGCTGCAACATTTTTATTTAAATTCTGACTAAATCACTTAATGTTTTATTAATACTGACAGATTTAAAAGACGTGTTGCTGTTTGAATGTTACAGAGAAAAAAGTTTTATATTGTTGATCTGATACAAAATGTAACGAGTTAGAAATCAATAAAAGTTTATTTTATACATTTAACTTAAACTTAACTTGTTTTTTTATTATTATTATGATCAGAACATTTTAAAATAATCCAAAACAAAAATGATTTTCTGATTTCACTTTTTTTGGATTTCAGACGTTTAACGAGGTCGAAGAATAAAACAATAAATATTTTTTAAAGTAAATGTTTTATTTTTATCACAACTCCAGTAAAAGTAAAAATGTTAAAATATTACTTTGGTAGAAGTGACTCATGAATGTTACTTGAGTAATCGAGTAAATACTTAATTATGAATTAACGGTATCAAACATTCTGATTATAAATACATTTTAAAAAAGTGACACTTTGGCTCTGATACTGTAATGATAATGTAATCTGTAAAGTAACTTGTAACTAAAGTTATCAGATAAATGTAGTGCAGTGGAAGTACCTCCAGAGTTGTACTGAGGAACAGTAGCTGAGTAAATGTACTTAGTTACATTCCATCAGTGAATACAGTTTGTAATCTGCAAAGTAACTGAAGTAATAAAATAAATGTAATGGAGTAAAAAGTACAATATTTGCCTCCAAACTATAAAGTAACAGTAAATGGAAATACTCCAGTAAAGTTCAAGTCCCTTAAGGTTGTATGTAAGTACAGTACTCGAGTAAATGTACTTAGTTACATTAAATCTCTGACTACAGTTCCCATGATGCAACACCACTGAATACAGCATGTACTCTTTAAAGTAACTAACTCATCAAATAAATGTAATGGAGTAATAAGAGGAGATAAAATGTAGTGGAGTAGAAGTATACTGTGGCAGAAAGTGTACATACACAAAGAAGTACTTATAAGTTGTACTCGAGTAAATATACTTAGTTACATTCCATGAGTGGCTGCAGCAGGTAATCTTTAAAGTAACTAACTTAACTAAAGTAAATGTACAGGTTCAATATTTGCCTCTAAGTGTAAATGAGAGGCAGCAGAACATGTTAAATACCCACGTTCAGTACAAGTAGTTGAGTAAATGTACTCGGATACATTCCGTCGGGCTCTGAGGAGGAAGCAGACGCGGGACTCGCACTCTGTTCTTGATTTTGTTTATTAATGATTCCATTTTTCGTAAGAACTCGGTACAAAAAAGTGAGACTACTCTTGAATCATGTTACCAACTTTTCCATCGATCAACTTTTTTAATGCATCATAAAGAAGAAAAAACTACATTGGCATATTTAAGACAAACACTTTCCTATACACACTATCCACTGGACAGCCCCCTTATTAATGACAAAGAAAAGAACTTCTACTTCAAACAGCCAACACACATTTTCATTTCGTCTAAACGTGTCGTCGCCTCCTCGCCGCAAAATAAAACATCGAACGTCGCAAGCTAGAAGTCAGAATGCAGAACCGGCAAACCATAGAAAACCCAAATGTTCTCTTCTCTGTTTTTTTTTGCTCCTTGATAAAAGAATATAAAAATGTTCTTTTTTTTCTTCTTATTTGTTCAAATGTTGTGTCGTGTATTAAAATAGATCTGTTTAAGCACTGCACAGTTTCTCCCGGAGAAGATCTCTAGAAACGGATGAAGAGGATTTCGGGGGGAGGGTTTCTGTTCGGACGGCGCTGATACGGTTTCCGTCCGTCCGGGCGGCTCGCGGCGAGGACGGGATATGCATCACGTGGCTCGTTCTCCACTCGGATCATGATTTATTCGTTTTAAAAGGCAAGTCGGGTAAATGTGAACGCATATCTGCTGTTTGTGTTGCAGAGCCTGGAGAGCGTCGCTGCTGTCGGCAGTCTGTTTATATTCTGCTGCAGACAAACACTTTATATCACCGGAGAGCAGAAGAAATACATACAGAATACACCTTTAAATCCACCAAAAACATCTGAAAATACATGTAATTAACTCTGAATGTGACATAAATCTACTTATTTTATTTTACTTATTTACCTTTCTATCAAAAACACAATTTATTTTAACTTTCCCATTAAATGTTTTTTTTGTATTTTGCAAGTTTAATAAATGAGTAGATTTAAGCATTAATTACATTTTGCTGCTGTAGTTACACGACTGAATTATTCAGGGATATTTTTCATGTTTCACTTTGTTTATTTTGTGACGATCAGAATTTTTATTTTGAGTTTGGTGAATATTTTTGTTCCCGTTCGACAGATTAATTTATTTATTCATGTGTTATTGCTGCAAAGAGGAAATAAAAATGGATTTAAATTTATGTCACATCTGATGAACTAATAGTTTTGGTACATTTAAAGGCATATTTACTCATTTATTGACTATTTTTTTAAGTGAATTACTTGATATTAATTGAGCAGACGTCCTCCTGCGACACCGACCGGCTCTGAACTCTGATAAAGCGCATTATTCATTAGAAGTATATATTAAATATATCGTGTGCAGCAGTGACGCCACTTTGTCAGTTTACTGTTAATAATGACTTCTTCTCTCAGTCTCATTATAGTGAAGTTATTTTCCTTTACACTCGATTCAGACATTATTTTGTTCCTTGATATAAACGTTCTCGTCTCGTCGACGGGTCACTTTTGTTCTGCAGCCGCTGACACACAGATATATTAGAGTTTTGTGCCGTACAGACGATGAACGTCTCTTCAGTATCTGAGACACGTGAGAGAGCGAACGCAGGCGACCTGGATATGATTCAAACTAAAATAACTCCGCCTCCTCTCTCTTCTCCCCGGACAGACTCCCTCGTGTTTCTCTTCTGATAAAAGGCATTTTCCTCTCTGGATTATTTGTTCATGTTTGTGCATCAGCAGGTGGCAGAGAGCTGCACCGCCACTGTGTGGTGATGATCAGAAATAACAAATGGACTAAATCTAAAGTTGTAACACTTAAACTGAACCTTTCTGGACCAGCAGGAAGACTAGTGAGACAAAAGGGACCGAGCAGGACCAGACGGCGCCCTCCTGGTTTTCTCTCTCCGGGTTTTGCTTTCCTGACTTTAAACCGGGAGGACGCCGTCCGCGCCCCGCGGGTCCGCCGACAGTCAAAGCGTGTCGTTGCAGTTTGACAGCCGTCCCGTTTCTGATTGACTGGTGTCTATAAAATGACGCAACAAAGACGAAAACCCTGGATTTGAAAGGATTTGTACTTGAGGCAGTGTTCATCTGTCAGACTAACAGGCTCGTCACTGTTAAAACGTTCATAAAACACGAGAGTAAAAAAAGCTCCAAAAGCGAAAATATAAAATAGGCAGGGAGAAAAAAAAAAAGCGCTATAGACATTATTGAGAGATGATCCCAGTACAAAAACAAAGAAAAGTTTTTGGCATATTTTCGATACTGGTTGAAGAGGAACAGGGACTGAACGGACGCATCACACATCGACTGACGTGTTGTGTTTGAGTGCAGCGGTGAACAAACACTTCGCTCCCGTCTGCAGATTCAGCCAACCGTCTGATCAGCTGGAACACAAACGAGAACGTCGACTTCGTTCTCTTTGAGATGCAGAAACACAAACACTGAAGTCCTTCACATGAAACTGCAGCCACTGTACGGCTCTCCTCAAACACCAGACTCCATTGAAAAAAGCAGTAATTTTACTTCATAGAACAGCAGAGTGTTTCATCCACTGCCGCCTCGAATGTCTGTGTGTTTGTGTTATTGTGTGACGATCTGAACTAAGACTTTACAACACTGGAGTCGCACAACAACACAAACAGACTCACTAATCGAGGCGGCGGTAGATCAAACACTCTGCTGCTCTACAAGGTAAAATTACTGCTTTTTTCAAAGGAGTCTGGTGGCTTCAGAGGAAGTGCTGTAATGGCTTCATTTTCCTGTTTTCATCAGAAATGGTCTTCTATCATCTCTGCAAAGCCACCAGACTCCTCTGAAAAAAGCATGAATTTTACACCTGAGTCTGAACTCTGCTGCCTCCATGTGTTAGTTACTTTGTGTTGCTGTGTGACTTCAGTGAATCTGAACTAATATTTTAAAATACTGAAGTCACACAACAACACAAACTCACTGACAGACTGAAGCTGCAGTGGAGCAGAAGCTCTGGTGTTCTGCAGGATAAAATTCATGTTTTTTTAAAGGGAGTCTGGTGACTGCAGAGACGAAAAGATCACGGCTGGAGTTTCTGTTCACAACGAGCAGCTGAAGGCGTCGTGACGAGGTGGAAACACTCTGAACGAAGCGAACACGTCAGGTGTCGTACGTGTTCGTGCAGCTCGTCTGAACAGTCGCGTTCTCGTTTGTGTTGCTGTGAACAGAAGCAATCAGCTGACTGTCGGGACTCCTCTCGCTCTCAGATGTGTGACTTCAGTAAAAAACCAAAAAGAAACCTGCGATGATGATAATAATCATAATAATAATACAACATATGTACAGTGATCCCCTTGAATACTCCAAACTTACATTTATCAACAGGCATCAGCATGAAAATACTAAAATCTCCACTAGAAATGCTAATTTCTGTAGTTTTATCTTAAATACTTTTTTCTTTGACTTTAACTCTATTAATACTGAAAAAAAGTTATTCTCTGTTTTTGTTTGAAGGCTCGTATGCGTTTACATACACGATGAAAACATTTTCCTGAATTATTATGGCAAAAACATTGTTCATAGGAGAATGAGAACAAACATCTACTCAGATATATCATCGCTGTACAGTCCGTCTCTCGGCGACGCTCCGTGTCTCACTACCACTAACTCTACTGTTCTCTCTCGCTATACGCAGAACAATTATTATACCTGTGTTTAAAAAAGGGAAATATCTTTTGGACCGCGCGCAGAAACTCCTGTCGAGTCTCTGCGGCAGCTGTCGTCTAACTTTTTGTAATAAATACATTAAGGCCAAGAACGTTAATAAATAGAAAAGAACTTAAAAAAAGAAATCTCGTAAGCACTGTAGGTGTTGGGTTTTAAAAAATACTTGAATCGAGTGGAGGATAGAGGCTCTGCTTCTCCGTCTGGTGGAGAAATCGTGGTTAGATATTATTCAGACAAAAAGAAATCATCACCGCCCTGGACGGCTAGTTGTCGGCGTCATCCTGGCTGTGGGCGTGGCTCTTCTGCAGGGGCGTGGCCGAGGGGCCCGGGATGGCGGCGGTGGCGGCTGCGATGGCGGCGCTGGTGGGTTTGATCCAGGACTGGGAGAGCAGGGAGGCGGTCATGGTGACCTGGATGAGCTGGTCGCGTTGAATCAGCCTGATGAGAGCTTTGAGGCGCTCGAGCGACGCCTGAGTGTCTCTCTGCTGCCCCAGCAGCCGCTCCCTCAGGTCCATACATTGCTGCACACACAGGAAACACAGCGAGCCGTCAACTTCCTGTCAGCGGCGTGACGCCAAAACTCATCCTTAAAATCCAGGCATGGATCTGTGTGTGTGTGTGTGTGTGTGCGCGTACCTGCAGTGTGTTGTTGATCTTCTTCTCTTGTTCTTCCAGGTGAGCGCACTCGTTCTTCAGCTCGTTGTTTCGTCTCAGCAGCCGTCGCTTCTCCTCCTGCCTCACTGCTCACACACACACACACAGACAGTTAGCACATGTATGGACGTCATGGTAACACACACACACACACACACACACACACACACAGTTAGCACATGTATGGACGTCATGGTAACACACACATACACACACACACACACACAGTCAGCACATGTATGGACGTCATGGTAACACACACACACTGATGAAGACATCAGCTGGTTCTCACCTGTCTTGTGTGTGACGTAGGACTGAACGAAGTTCTGTGGCCACGACAGGTTTTCTTTGTTCAGCACCTGCAGGTCAGAAACAAACAGTCAGTCAGTGAAACTAAGACGGGTCGCTGAGTCGGACCGTCCCGACCGTCGGCGCTGGACGTCATACCTTCTTCTGGCACTTGGGGCAGTACCAGGGTCCTCTGGGGGGGGTTTTGAGAGGCGGGTGGAGGCAGTTGGGGTGGAAGGCTCTGGGGCAGTTATGGCAGGGCTGCAGCTCTCCATCCTCCTTACAGACGGCACAGTGCTCGTCATGCTCCAAGTCCTCCTGCAACAACAGGACAGCAGCGTCACTAAAGGGACACGTCACTGTTTCTGTCCTCTAACTGAGGACTAAACTCTGCTGGGTGGAGTCAGGACGGAGCTGCTGTGTGTTTGAGGGATTTTAACTTTTTCAACAAGTTGTGAACAAATGAGACTAAATCATCTTTGAACCCTCAGACGGGTCGGACAGGTGTAACACAGGTGTGACATCATCAGTCATGTGACCTACCTTCCAGCAGAAATCCTCAGTGTCTAGCATGTGAATGGAAGCAGAGCAGAGGTTAGTGGCAGCACACACACACACACACAGGGAGGTGAATCAGTCAGGATGTGGTTAGCTTAGCTTAGCATGGACAAACTGGACAAACACATCCTGCTTGGTTTTTGAACGACTCCACATGTTGAACATGAAGATGTTTTTGATTCATGATGTGAGGATTAATAAACAGGAAATAACATCAAATCTGTCAACGGTTCATCTGCTTCATTTTCTAAAACTGTGAACTGTTCCTTTAATAGAGTCTCTGAGGAGCAGGA
>NC_044200.1:24483057-24546627 GCF_900880675.1 Sparus aurata | reverse complement strand
AAACATGAAGAGAAACACGAAGAGAAACACGAAGAGAAACACGAAGAGGAACACGAAGAGAAACACGAAGAGAAACACGAAGAGAAACACGAAGAGGAACATGAAGAGAAACACGAAGAGAAACACGAAGAGAAACACGAAGAGGAACACGAAGAGAAACACGAAGAGAAACACGAAGAGGAACACGAAGAGGAACACGAAGAGAAACACGAAGAGAAACACGAAGAGAAACACGAAGAGAAACACGAAGAGGAACACGAAGAGGAACACGAAGAGGAACACGAAGAGGAACACGAAGAGAAACGCGAAGAGGAACAGTCAGTGTTGAGGTTTCAGTCAGGAGACGTTTGGTGTTTACGGCTCCTCTGGTTTCTGTTGTGACGACTCCACAGATCATCGACTTTGACAGTTTTATTTTCATATTGTTATTCTTACTTTATCCAAAAGTGACTCTGGGAGTTTCTCTCTCTTCTATTTATTGTGTTAATAAACTCTGAAGCTGGTGACTGTGCAGAGAAAAACATAAACTTAAAGGTTTTTGTATCAAAGGCATTAAAGTCGTTTGTCAGCTGCAGCTGTTTTAACATGGTTGTTTTTCTTTTTCAGAGTTTCATGATGAGTTTTATTAAACAGAAGAAGACGACACAGAACAGATTCACACACGTGAAACACTGAAATGTTCCTTTTCTCACAGGTTGTTTTCTCATGTGAAGAAAATGTATCTAACATATAAACATTTAATTCACATGAGAAAATGTACATTTCATAAGTCGATCACATGTAAAAAGAAACACTGATTTCACATGTGATACCTTAGCTGACATGTGAAAATGATGAATACACATGTGAAGTGTGTGTAAATGTGATGTCATGTGTCATGTTTTGTTTCCACATGTGAAAATTTTATGTACATGTCAAAAAATGTCAATAACATGTGAACACATCTAGTTCACATGTGACATCAGTTCATTTGCATGTTAAAAGTTTTGTTCACATGTTGAAAAAAGCCAGATGCATCAGAAAATGTGTAAATTCACATGTGACAATGTCCAGTTCACATGTGACGTTATGTGTTTTTGCACATGTTACAATTCTATTTCACATATGAAAAAGTTGACTGCATAGAGAAACAGTAGAAAACCTGGAATTCACATGTGAAGAAGAAATTCGACAAGATATTAATGAATAATGTCACATGTGAACAAATCCAGTTTCACATGAGACATTTTCTTATCACATGTTACAGTTCATGTGTCATCTGTTCACATGTGGAGATTTGAATCTACATTAGACAACATGTGAAAATGTCCAGTTTCACATGTGACTCTTTGTTTTCACATGTGCATATTTAATGTACATGTGAACAAATGTCAATAACATATCTACTTCACATGTGACGTTAATATATTTGCACGTTAGAAGTTTTGTGTTGAACAAACCGGACGCATCAGAAAATGTGTAAATTCACATGTGATGTGTTTTTTTTGCACATTACAATTTTATTTCACATGTGAAAAAGTTAAACTGTGGAGAGATATGTGATTTGAATATGAAGGTTTCATGTGAACAAATCCAGTTTCACATGTGACATTTTAGCTGACATGTGAAAATGATGAATACACATGTGAAATGTGTGTAAATGTGATGTCATGTGTCATGTTTTGTTTCCACATGTGAAAATTTTTATGTACCTGTCAAAAAATTTCAATAACATGTGAACACATCTAGTTCACATGTGACATTAGTTCATTTGCATATTAAAAGTTTTGTTCACATGTTGAAAAAAGCCAGACGCATTAGAAAATGTGTAAATTGTCCAGTTCACATGTGACGTTATGTGTTTTTGCACGTTACAATTCTATTTCACATGTGAAAAAGTTGACTGCATAGAGAAACAGTAGAAAGCCTGGAATTCACATGTGAAGAAGAAATTTGACAAGATATTAATAAATAATGTCACATGTGAACAAATCCAGTTTCACATGAGACATTTTCTTATCACATGTTAAAGTTCATGTGTCATCTGTTCACATGTGGAGATTTGAATCTACATTAGACAACATGTGAAAATGTCCAGTTTCACATGTGACTCTTTGTTTTCACATGTGCATATTTAATGTTCATGTGAACAAATGTCAATAACATATCTACTTCACATGTGACGTTAATATATTTGCAAGATAGAAGTTTTGTTCACGTGTTGAACAAACCGGACGCATCAGAAAATGTGTAAATTCACATGTGACATGGTTTTTTTTGCACATTACAATTTTATTTCACATGTGAAAAAGTTAAACTGCGGAGAGATATGTGATTTGAATATGAAGGTTTCATGTGAACATATCCAGTTTCACATGAGACATTTTCTTATCACGTTACAGTTCATGTGTCACATGTGTCTGTTCACATGTGGAGATTTGAATCTACATCAGACAACATGTGTTTTATGTAGATTATTCCAGTTTCACATGTGGCGTTTCAGTGACAGGACTTTATTTCATATTTTCCAACAGACGCTGTGATTCTGTAGAACCACACCAGAACCTCCTCAGGTGTGGAGTTCTGACTGTAGGTTGCTTGGTTCTGTTCACAGCTGGAGGTCAGAGGTCAGACTGGACCTGCTGCTGCTCTGGTTCCTCAGTGACTCTCTGCTGCAGCCTGAAGATGCAAATCTGTGTTTTCCTCCTCATGTCATCTCGCTCTTTCTTTTTCCCCCGCAGCTCCCTCGGGCCATTCCATGGGAAAAGAAACTTTTCCTGCGGCCCTGGGAGAAATCCAGCTATTTTAGGAAAACACGTCACTGCTTTGAGCTGCAGCCCAGAAACTCTCCCTTCTTTCCATCATCCAGCTTTTCTTTCTCTCTCTCTCTGTACTTGTTGCACAGCGCAGCAGTGTTTACCTTCCATTCACAGACACGTCGCTTCCAACTCTGCTCACATTTCACAGAGCAGCGGACTGAACTGCTCTGTGTGTGTGTGTGTGTGTGTGTGTGTGTGTGTGTTTCCGTGCACAGTGCAGGCAGAGCGGAGGCATGACGGATCCTGCAGGTCGTGCACAACTTGTGGAGCAGCTCGGCGGCGGCGGTGGAGACGTCAGCGGGGTTTGGTGTTGAAGCGGCGGCGGCGCGACACCGCAGAGCTCCTGCATGTGTGTGACATGTGGATGACAGCAGGCTGCATGGAGCCGCGCGGACCTGAGCCACAGGTATTCATTCAGCAGCCAATCATGCATGTTTTTTTCCTTCTTTTGCACGAAAATCGCATGTTTCTCCTCCACACCCACCGCTGAAGTGCTCTCATTCATAAAAAGCACGCTCATACGTGCAAACATCACGTCATAATTCAGCAGAAACAACAACAAGTGATAACCTTGAGCCCGCGCCACCGTGGAGACAACAGGTTCATTACGCACGACTCTGTCTGCCTCCAGATTCACATGAGATCGATGTTTTCAGCACTGAGTCGATCTCATGTGCAGCGTGTTTGTTCCTGAATGTGTGGTTCAGCTTCGTGATGATCATACGTGCGTGCGTGTGTGTTTTTATTTCCCCCCTCAGTGAGAGAGCGTGCACGGACACGTCAGCTCGGGGAGGGCAAAGCCTGCTTAAGATGCAGTGAATGTGACAGCCAGCCGAGAGTCCAGACTACAGCAGCGCGTGGACGGGAGAGGTGAGCGTGCTGGTGGGGGGGCACAACAATGCCAGCGGATCCAGCTCACCCGCAGACGTGACGCCGACACAGCAGCGACAAAGAGACGCACACCGGAGACGCTCAGCTGGTTTCCAAATACGCGCGGGGGAGTCGGAGGGGGAACAGAGAGGACTGAGGTGCGGGAAGCGTCGCCCTTGTCTGGGGGGGAAAGATGACAGTGGTGCCCGGAGAGAACCTGGATGAGACTGTGGCACTGGCCGCGCTGTCAGCCCAGGATGTGTACGACCCGGAGCGAGTGGAGAACCAGGAGTGCTGCGAGCGGGTCGTCATCAACATCTCCGGGCTGCGCTTCGAGACGCAGCTGAAGACGCTCGCCCAGTTCCCCTCCACGCTGCTGGGGGACCCGCGCAAGAGGATGCGCTTCTTCGACCCGCTGAGGAACGAGTACTTCTTCGACAGGAACAGACCCAGCTTCGATGCCATCCTCTACTACTACCAGTCCGGGGGGAGGCTCCGGAGACCCGTCAACGTGCCGGTGGACATTTTCATGGAGGAGATTAAATTTTACGAACTGGGGGAGGAGGTGATCGAGAATTTCAAGGAGGACGAGGGGTTCATTAAGGAGGAGGAGCGGCCGCTGCCGGAGAACGAGTTCCAGCGGCAGGTCTGGCTCCTGTTCGAGTACCCGGAGAGCTCCGGACCCGCCAGGGGGATCGCCATCGTGTCCGTGCTGGTGATCCTCATCTCCATCGTGATTTTCTGCCTGGAGACTTTACCTGAGTTCAGAGAGGAGGGCAGGACGTTTGACGAGCAGCCGGCGGGGAACGGAACCGCGCGCGCAAAGAAGCCAAACCCGTTCACGGACCCGTTCTTCATCGTGGAGACGCTCTGCATCATCTGGTTCTCCTTCGAGCTGCTCGTCCGGTTCCTCGCCTGCCCGAGCAAACCCGCGTTCTTCAAGAACATCATGAACACCATCGACATCGTGGCCATCATGCCCTACTTCATCACGCTGGGTCTGGAGCTGGCGGAGCACCAGGGGAACGGACAGCAGGCCATGTCTCTGGCCATCCTCAGGGTCATCCGCCTGGTCCGGGTCTTCCGGATCTTCAAGCTCTCCAGGCACTCCAAGGGGCTCCAGATCCTCGGGAAGACCCTGCAGGCCAGCATGAGGGAGCTGGGACTGCTCATCTTCTTCCTCTTCATCGGAGTCATCCTCTTCTCCAGCGCCGTGTACTTCGCGGAGACGGACGACCCAGAGTCGGGCTTCAGCAGCATCCCGGACGCGTTCTGGTGGGCCGTGGTGTCGATGACCACGGTGGGCTACGGCGACATGTGTCCGGTCACCATCGGGGGGAAGATCGTGGGCTCCCTGTGCGCCATCGCCGGCGTGCTGACCATCGCGCTGCCGGTTCCGGTCATCGTGTCCAACTTCAACTACTTCTACCACCGAGAGACGGAGCACGAGGAGCAGTTCCAGTACACGCACGTGACCTGCGGCCAGCAGCAGTTCGGAGAGTTCAAGAAGAGCGACAGCAGACCGTCTCTGTCCAAGTCCGACTACCTGGGCAGCGAGGACGCGGACTCCATCAAGTACACCAACTGCAGCCCGCACAAAGCCTACACCGGGAAGCTCACCGACGTCTGACCCGGAGACCAGCGACGCACCGGGGGCGCGCGGAGCGAACCTCCCGCCACACCTGGATTATAACAATCACTTTATCTTCCATTACGCGCCCGAGCCGGAGGAGCTCCATGTTCACCTGTAGCAGCTGCAGCAGCTGAAGCACTTTATCATCATTAATAACATCATAACATCATAACATCATACTGTAGGAGCTGTTGTTTGTTCGTTCGTTTGTTTGTTTGTTTGTTGTTGTTGTTGTTGTTGTTGTTTGTGATTCTCAGTAATTTATTGCCACAAGATGCAGGTTTAAAGTTTACATCCGCTCCTCACACACACACACACACACACACACACACACACACACAGGACCAATGGCATCTAACTTTACAGAGTGATGCAGGAGGCACGTGGCTGCTCTTATTATGATCCACACACACACACACACACACACACACACACACACCTGTTCTCTCGCGCTCGGTGGATCAGCTGATGGAATCAATCATCCGCTAATTAAAACCTCTTCGAGTCCAGATTTGATTTTCACTTCCGGTCCGGACTGAAGGCCACGTGCACCCTGTTGTTAAACACTGGGAGGTTAAACTGTCGTTATGAAATCAGCTGTTTCCACCGGACCGACAGCGGCACCGCGCGGCCGAACCGCCGCCCTGCAGCTCCCGCCGCGGAGGCAGTTTCTATAGCAACCTTCCAGACTTTTCCTTTTGTCTGCCACAGGGATGAGAGGATGCTGAGGCCACCACTCCACCATGTTGTGTGGTGGGAAGCCTCCATTTCAGCAGCCGAGCCCGTTTCAGTCAGAACCACACGAGCCCGACCTGCAGCCGGGTCGCTGGTCCAGTGACCTGCTCGTTCAGATCACAGAGGGTTTGAAACTGTCGTTCATCAGGAAGAAAAACACAAAGCGAGAAAATAAATGTTCACATTCGATAGATTGTACAAAAAACAACGATATTCTGGCTGTTTAGAGCTCGACTGATGGTTCTGATCCAGATCTCAGCTGGATCTCATATTGATTTAAATGTTCTGATGGTTCTGATGATCGGATCACGTTCACATTCTTTGTGATTATCCCTCAAATTTGAACATCAAACCCTCAAAAGTCACATTTCAGTGATTCCAAACTTCTTCTTCTGAATCGTCACCTGAAAAATATCACTGAGACAAATATTTGTATCGGCAATAATCAATATATTGACCCAATGTGGTGAGGAAGAAATATGTTTTCAGTACCAAAATGAGTTTTAATCATCAAACTTCAATGAAACTGTAAAAAAAAAAAATCAAAAAAAAAAATCAAATATTTAATCATCAATACGTTTAAATGTTTCTGATCAGGATGTTCGAGCAGAAAAGGGCCAAAATCTGAATCTTTAAAAATTAAATTCTGATCAAATTTCACAATTTTATTCTGAATTCAGTTTCTTGAATGTTGAAATATTAAACGTTTAAAAATCATCTGAATTCACACGATCAATAAAGCAGATCAATAATTTGAAGTCACAACTCAGATTTAATCGTCTACTTTACCCGGTAACTGTGATGTCATCACTGTCCCGACGTTTGTTTTTAAAGGTCAAGTCACGTTTTAAAGTTTACAGTCGATTCTGAAGATCCAGAATGAAAAAGATGATTCTGAAGTAAATATTATGTTTTTATTTATTCATTCCACACATTATATTCATGTATGAATAATATTTACACTGGAGCCTCTCAGTCTGACCGTCACACAAAACAAAACATGTCTTTCGACTCTTGAAAAAAAAAAGAAAAAGAAATCCCGACTTTAAAATCTGGAGCCATCGAGGAAGATCAATACATGTGATCATGAGACCAGAGGGAACTTTAAATCTTATATTTCAAACCAAAATGGACGAAAAAAATCCACCACAAACTTTAATTATGAAGAATAAAAAAAAAAGCAGAAGAGCTGCTTCTAATAATCTGATAATCACTGAGAGGAAGTGATTGATCAGGTGAAGTTCTGTGAGTCACATGATCCAAAAAAGAAAAGTAAAAATATCAGAACCACAAGAACTCAAATCATTTCAACATTAGATTTAATTGTAATTGTATTTTGGCACGTTTCTGCTTCCGTACCGATCAGTCGAGCTCTAATGTGACGATGACTCCAACATGAGACAACAGCTGATCAGTTTGGATCGGTTGATCGATCGGTCCTCGTCAGACGGGGAGCTCTGTGAGGTCACCTGCTGATCTGAAGCTCCCCCCTCACCTGGACTCACCTGGACTCACCTGGACTGAAGAAACGTGGATTTTTAACAAACCGAGGGAATAAAACCGGTCCCAGCGGACACTCGTCACCTGAAGGTCACCTGTTGGATTATTATCTCCACCTGCCGGAGGTGAACTGCTGAGTCATCGACGCAGACGGACGACTGACGGCCGGACACACAGGTGAGTTTATCCATCACAACACATCATGTTTACTCTGTGAAGTCGCTCAGCAGCAACACTGACGGGCTGAGATCCAGAACCTGAGATCCAGAACCTGAGATCCAGAAGCTGAGATCCAGAACCTGAGATCCAGAACCTGAGATCCAGAAGCTGAGATCCAGAACCTGAGATCCAGAAGCTGAGATCCAGAACCTGAGATCCAGAGGCTGGTCTCTTGTGCTCATGTTCACATTGTTATTGAATGTACTTTTGTGTGATTGTTTCAGGACGTCTGCACGACTGATTCATGTGTGTTTTATATTTCACGTTCCTCCTGCAGCAACACAAAACACAGAAACTCAATTTTAAAACAATAAGTTGAAAAGTTCTGGGACGGCAGCCGACCCGTCCTGCAGGCCCACAGCACCTTTACTCTCCTCCCTGTACGAGGCGTCTCATGAAAACATTAAGATACACAGAATCAGCAGTCTAGAATCAGAGAGAGCTTCGTTTAAGATTCATATAACCTGAAGGCTTCTCCTCCTCAGATCCAGAGCGCTGATTCTGTTCTGTCGTGTTACTGAGCAGAACCACATCATCATGTGACAGTTAGTTAACTGGACCAATCAGCAGTGAGACGTATAAAGACATTAATCAGAGAAGATGTGAATTTAAAGCTGCAGTCGTTGATCGTTGACCACCAGGAGGCAGCAGAGCGACGTGTGAGCTCACTGTTTCCCAGAACACTGTCTGAAGATGGACAGGTGGCGGGGTCCGCCACATATAAACACAGTGAAACAGTATAAACTGTTTGTTTATTCAGTCGTGAAGACAAAGAGAGTTTGTTTATTTCAAATCAGCCAATAAGCATCTTCCTCTGCTCATCAACACTACAGACTGCTCCTTTAAATGCTCCACAGTGACTCAGTGGGACAGTTTGAACTTTATCAGAACAAGTAGAACAAACATTTGATTGATCCAAACCGCCTCTGTGCTCCAGAACATCATCAGAACCGCGACTGAAGACTTCTCGCTTCACTTTTAAAGGAAGTAAATATAAAGATAATCAAAACAAAACAGGAGGAGGAGGTTAAAGTTCTGTGTCCTGACCCGTCTCTCACCTTTATTCTTTAAACTCAGATTATTTCAACAAATTCTCACATTTATTAACTAATATACGAACAACCATCCACAGTTTATTATAGATAAATAACAATCCCAGATTATTTACGTGGTGTTACAGATAAACAGCCGGACACAGTTTCTCCTCCGTCAGAGAGAAACAGGAAGCAGCAGCGTCTCTGTGACCTCTTGGTGTCGCAGCAGCAGTTCACCTGTCGGCCTGCAGGTGGCAGCAGCTGCCGCAGGAAGTCAGTTCTGTGCAGCTGTCACCACCACAGCTGGATCATCCCTCAGTGGGCCGGCTCTGATCCGTCCTCTCGGCTGCTGACGGTCCTCTCTCAGTTCAGAACTTCCTTCAGATTCACTGAGAATAAAACACTTTCTGTTTCATTTGTGCCGAGCAGCAGACAGACCTGAGAGGTTTGGGTCTGTTGATGGTGAGGACTGAGCGTCTCAGCTGGTTCTGGTGGTTCTGGTCCAGCCGCAGCTTGAAGCTCACTCACAGTGAACGTCACTGAGTTGTATTTAAGTCATGGATGGAGGTCAGTGCAGTGATTGAAGGAGTGAGGCGAGGAGGCTGTATGTCTGATTTTTTACTCAGACCAGTGAACGCATCATTCCAGCGGTCAGAACCGCAGAGAAGTTCTTTTGTGTCTTGTTTGGACAGAAATCATTTAATTCTTGCTGTTTTTTTTATAGCTGACAGAGTCCAGAAACAGTTCTGGTTGGATTTGTGGACTCAGTGTTCTGTGGAAGATTCTGACTCGATTCTGTTCAATGCACTTAATGAGGAGTTTGTGATTAAACATTCTGTCTGTATATGAGCGTATGAAGCATTTACAATGTGGGTGGGACATTACGGCGAAGTTCTGGAGGTTCTGGAGGTTCTGGAGGTTCTGCCCTACAAGAGTTTTCTTGTTTCCTTTTATCTGGATAAAGTAGAGAACAATATCCGGGTTGATTTGTGATTTAATCCAGACTTCCAGATCTTTGTGGCTCAGGCCTCTGATGTGAAGTCTTAAAACACCCTGTTTCCTAAAGTACCGTACATGTGGACCGGGCCTTCAGGAGGCTGAACCTCGATCACCTTCAACCAGGACTGAGTCTGGGGACAAAGAAGCAGCTTATATTGTGCTTCACTGTGATGTTAGCTCTCTGTTAGCAGCTCATGCTTGTGAACACACACCAGACTCCATTAACAAATGTGGCGATTTTAAGAGTTGTTGAGTTAAAACAAACTTTATCACTCTGTGAAACTCTGTCTCTGATTGATTCTTCATTATCTGGGCCTTCTTGTTAATTTGGCAAATGTTAAACGTGACGATATGATTGTCTTTGAGTAAAAACCTGGTGTTTGTCCCGGAGACGTCTGCGTGTTTCTGCATACAGCAGGACGTTCTGAGTGTCATGTTGGTCCGTCAGCTGTTTGTCCGTCGTATCAGAGCGTGAAGGTGACACGTGGAGGAGAAGGCGTCATGTTCGGAGCGTGTTGTATGAAGCACGCCGCTCCTCCACCTCTCCTCCACCTCTCCTCCACCTCTCCTCCTCCTCTCCTCCTCTCCTCCACCGCTCCTCCACCTCTCCTCCACCTCTCCTCCTCCTCTCCTCCTCCTCTCCTCCTCTCCTCCTCCTCTCCTCCACCTCTCCTCCACCTCACCTCTCCTCCACCTCACCTCCTCTCCTCCACCCGCTCCTCCACCTCTCCTCCACCTCTCCCCTCTCCTCCACCTCTCCTCCTCCTCTCCTCCTCTCCTCCACCTCTCCTCCACCTCTCCTCCTCTCCTCCACCTCTCCTCCTCCTCTCCTCTCTCCTCCACCTCTCCTCCCCTCTCCTCCACCTCTCCACCCTCTCCTCCACCTCTCCTCCTCCTCTCCTCCTCTCCTCCACCTCTCCTCCACCTCTCCTCCTCTCCTCCACCTCTCCTCCACCGCTCCTCCACCTCTCCTCCTCTCCTCCACCTCTCCTCCTCCTCTCCTCCACCTCTCCTCCTCCTCTCCTCCACCTCTCCCCTCCTCTCCTCCCACCCCCTCTCCTCCCCTCTCCTCTCCTCCTCTCCTCCACCTCTCCTCCTCCTCTCCTCCTCCTCTCCTCCACCTCTCCTCCTCCTCTCCTCCTCCTCTCCTCCACCGCTCCTCCACCTCCTCCTCCTCTCCTCCACCTCTCCTCCTCCTCTCCTCCTCCTCCACCTCCACCCCCTCTCCTCCCCCTCTCCTCCACCTCTCCACCTCCCTCCTCCTCCTCCTCCTCCTCTCCTCCTCCTCTCCTCCTCCTCTCCTCCTCCTCTCCTCCACCATGTTACAGTTACATAACGCAGCAGCTCCTGTCAGACTGAGAGCAGCTCTCAGCGAACTGACCGTCGTCCCCCCGGGACGCTTTTTGGTCAGAATCTCTTCCTGTAAAGTCCCTCCTCCCCCACCTCCTCCTCCTCCCCACCTCTCCTCCTCCCCTCCTCCTCCTCCTCCCCTCCTGCCCTGCATGTCCTCTCTGAACATATGCAGCCGGTGCGGGTGGAGGTAAACAGGTTTCCCCTTGGATGACACTGCTGCTGTTGACGGGGCAGAGTTACACTCTGACAGCTATTGTTAGCGTCTTTGTCACCGCTGAGGGAATCTGTCCTGAAGCTTCAAGTGGCCTGCAGTGAGTTACACCACCTCCACCTCCACTAGCACCAGCTCCCTCCAGCCTCCACCCACCCCACTCCTTTTTCCACTTCACGAGAGACAAACAGGCTCAGACCACGTGAAGAGGTGAAGGTGGAGGTGAACACACAACACATAATGATGTTTGGTTCGTATTTAAAAGGTGATGATGATGTTCTGATTCATATAAAATCACCTGAAACTAAAACTGTGCTCGTTGTTATGACTGATTATCACCGACTGTCACAGCTGACACGATGAAATAACTGATAATAGAAACCAACATTCTGATGCTTTTTCAAGCATAGAGGCAGAGAGCATCATGGGATATTAGATCCTTCGGCTCGTGTCGTGTTCCTCTTGTGAAGAAGCGTCGCCACGCCGACACGTGTGGTCTCGTCTACGTCGCGCGGCTCTACAGCTGCAGCAGCTCGACGTTCTGAGCGTGACATCATGGTTGTTGTTCTACTTCTCTGTTCTCATTGGCTGCTCACAACTCAACTGTAAAGGTTAAACACTGTAGAGCTGCTCACAGAACTGAACCAGAACCAGAACTGCAGTTGTCAGTATGAGCAGATTTATTGTGACGTTCATCTTGTTCAGAACCTTCTCTGACCCGGTTGGCTCCATGTTGGTTCTGGTGCCGTGTTGATGAGATGATGTGGTTCACTGAGCTTTAACACAACTGCAACAATCTGTCAAACATCATGTGTGAGATTCTGACCCGGTTCAGACCGGATCAATACTTTATTTATCAGTGAACAAGCGGTGAAAATGAGATCCGTCACAGAAACATCTTCCTGTCACTATAAATACAGTCCTGTCAGCCGGGCTCCTGTTCTGGACCGCGGCGGTGTGAACGGTGTTAAATCTCTCCTGCGTGATGTTGTGTGGATGTTGTGACGCCGTCACCGTGGCGACCGCGGCACAGCAGCTGCTGTCACCGATGGTTTATTGTCGTGCCGGTTCGAGGTCTCGTGACCGTCATCCATCAAGTGTAAGTGACACAGGACGGGTCTTTAAATAACGCCGACCCTCGACCCGAATGTCACACGAAGCCGATGAAGACGCTGAAGTGACGGGCCGAAGGTTTTTAAACACATCGATCAGAAGTCGCAGCTGTAAAGTGTCAACGACAGCTGAGACCCGTGAGAAACACCTCAGAACATTCATCCATCAGTCCAGTAACAGACCCACAGTAACAACAGTTCATTAAATAATCAGAACAAATGTTGTGATGATTTACTTCACAACTCTTTCCACTTTAATCTGACATTTTATGGATTAAAGAAGAAATCTGTTTTTTAGTTTTACACCTCCTGGAGACATTTAATTAACCTGAAACTGAAAAATAATGATTTAAATGATTTCTGTCATCCATAAAAAGTCAGATTAAAGTGAAATGTGTTGTGGAGTAAATCATCACATGCAGGTCTGTTCAGTGTGTTCCTCCATCATCTCTCATAGGCTTCAATACAGCAGAAAGCTTGGAGGCACTGGTTGCATTAGTGTTAATCACGAGGTTGCAGTGAGCTCTGGTTCGGACCGGTTCAGATGCAGGTTGAGGTTTGGGTCAGGTTGAGCTTGCTGGTGTGTTATTATGCTAATGCTAGCACACAATAAAACCCTCCTGATTTAAAGCCGCTCCTCCCTCGTGGCAGCAGACCGACTGACGGACCTAATTACCGGCAGCACCTCGTGCAGCGGGCAGATTAAACCTCATTGATTATCACTTGATGCCTCTTCTCTCTCTCTTCCTGGAGGACGGTCTATTTTTAGCTGTTACTACATGGAGAATGTGCAGCCAGGCTCACAGAAGCCAGCTGATAATACCTTGAGTCCGCTGGAGCGAAGTGAAGCTCGACAAACCGCAGCGAGCGTCTCCACCGGGTTCTCTTACCAACGCCGTGCGGCGCACAGCTGATCCGACCGCTGCCGTTTACGCTCCGACTCACCGTCTGCCGGCTCGTCGTGTTCCGACTCATCACGTCCGTCTGCACCAGAGGTTCTCTGCTGAGCACTTCCCCACCAGCGGCACCGATTAAACTGGGTCAATAAAGTTTCTGACTGGGTTCAAACCTCCCGCGGCCCCCGGAGGTTTGATCTCAGAGGGCCGGCTGGTTCTCAGGTGAACTGTGGCTGATAATCACTGTCAAACACAAAGAGCTGCAGTGTGTGTGTGTGTGTGTGTCGGCCTGAGACGAGGCAGGATCAATAAACTCACAGATTTAGATTCAGCTGTTTGGAAAACACACATTTTATATTGCAGTGGCCGCAGCGACTCTCTCTGGTCGGCGTGGCGGACGCTGTCGGTCGGCGCCGTCAGCTCCCGGTGTGAACAGTCAGCAGAGTAAACAGGAAGTGATGGCTGCTGGTCCGTCCTGTCCTCGGCTCTGCTTCCTCAGCATGTGACCGATGGAGATGGCCTGGAGTGTGTGTGTGTGTGTGTGTGTGTGTGTGTGTGTGTGTCAGTGTTCAGATTGTGAGTCCAGTTATCTCCACATATTGACTCTCTGAAGTTTGCAGATAAAAACACTGATGTTTTTACTTTTTGGTTTGGAGGATGAGTTGTGTTGTGTGTTCCTGAGTGACGTCACAGTCGTGGAAACACTTGTCACACATTTGTGTCTCACATCTCAGATTTAAATACATTCGTGTCTGTGCAGTCTCAGTACAGACGGACAGAAAACAAAAACACAAAATGTGGCTACTTTGCTGAATTTTTGTTAAACGTGCGATACGTAAGAATGTTGCGTTCATTCTCCCGACAAATATCAGAAATATGAGCGCATGTCACCAGAGTACCTGCTAACTGCTGCTAACTGCTGCTAACTGTAGCTACTGTCCAGAGCACCAGGTGAGCGTTGGTGCTAACACCGCTAACACAGGAGCGTTGGGCGGTTTTCTGGCTAGCTGGCTAGCATGCTAACGTCACATCTACACTGTTATTTGTTCACATTCTGTTGATCATTTTTGTTCATATTTGAATGTTTTCAACTAAATCTCTCACTTATTGCAACGTGAAAGCATCTAAGAGAAACTACGGAGCAGCTTCCCTCCTCGCTTCATCCTCGGCACTCCAACATGAGAAAACAGATTTATATTTTATGACGTATTCGAGCAGGATCAGTCAGAACCTGAGCCAGTATCGAGAACAACTATTTAATTATTTAGTCTCATTTGCTCATGTAGCTTCATAGAGACACATTTAAGCAGAAAAGTGTGCAAATATTATGAGAGTCACAAAGTGTCGCTAGCTGCAGACTTGATTTAAAACATCAGATGTCTCCACACAGCTCGTCTGCTGTGAGAACAGATCACAGACTGATCTGAGAACAGATTTACACCTTTATTAAGATGAAGTCTTCACTCAGCTGCTAAGCTAACAGTGTTAGCATGCTCCCCGTCTGATGGGAGCTGCTGACTGAGTTGTAAGTTTTGTGTGACCTGCTCCTTTAACAGACAGAACCACTGTGTCGTTTGAACCTCACGTTGAGGATCTTCTTCCTCTTCTTCTTCTTCATGTGATCATGAGTCCTGCAGGTTCAGGTTTTACTCTGTACCGGACCAACACTGTCTCTGTCTGTGTTTCAGGGACGAGCTCCTCCACCTCGCTTCCTCCTCGCTGCACCTCGTCAAACCAAAAGAGTACGACGTCTCTGCTTCCCCTGCTCCTCCTCCTCATCCTCCTCATCCTCCTCTTCTTCCTCTGATGAAGGTGAAACAAACTCTGGATAAAAACACTGACACTCATAGGAAACACGGAGCTATGAGACGCCTTTCCATTACACGAGGACATCCTGACTGATTGTTTAGCAGCGGGACTCTGAGGTACGACTAACGCTACTTGAATCATCCGCTTCGTGTATCCACGACGTGTCTGCTGGCTGACGGAGGCCAGCGTATAATCACCAGTGGATGTTTGTTGGGGAGCTGTAGAGAAACAGAACCTGTGCGTCTCGTCTGTACGTTGCATATCATATTCAAACCAAAACATATTATTGCATGCCTGGAACGTAGAGCATGCGAACAGAGGACGGCTCGACCCGGCACGATAATCTGCACCGAGGGAACAACAGCGACGACCGCTCATCGATATCACGTTAATTACAATGATTCTGTTCGACTGGTGGAATAAGTTGCTAAATCTATATTTTTTAAAGTATCATACTGTATATGTTTTATATGGAGAGGGATCGGTGAATTATTTTGTAGATTTTTAACATTTTTGCTAATGTGTTGTAATTATTTTGTCTCGATTTCCTTTTGTTTGTTTTTTTCATTTTTTCATTTTTTTGCCTTTGTAAAAACAGAGCAGCTCGAGGAAACATGTCCGCCTGCCGAGAAACACTTTACAAACGAGAAACGAACTCCTGAAAGACGAACGAGTGGAAACAGCAGCAGCAGCGGGAAGAGTCGGCTGGAAGTCATTCATCGCAGACGTGTGACATCTGAGTTTTCTCCGAATGATTTTGAATGTTTCTGATTGTGTTTTGGGTGTTTTGATCACAATGCTGTATATCTGTTATATTGAGAACATCTACCTCAGTGTCCGCTCATTGACGACAGAAGCTTTAACACCTGAATGACGCCGGTGAGTCTCCATCATCTGAACGCTGTCATCAGACCTGGGTTGAGTTTTTTTTAATGCCTCTCTAATTATCTGGTGCGATTACAGAAACCCAAACGCTCTATAAACTGCCATTTAATAACTCGGAGAAGTCAGAAAATAAAGCAAAACATCCGAGGAGAAATGTAAAGCGTGTTAACGAGGGAGGAATATATATGAAGCCAATATCGGCCTTTTAATTAAATATCAGATGTCATCCAGCCGGACGGCAGCGACGCAGCTCAGAGCCTGACATCACGACTTTCTTTGCACATTTTAATTTATTTGTGAAATTGTTCAGACGTTTGTGTGACTGTGTTTGATTAAATGTTGATTTAAGGGCAATAATGTTCTGCAGAGGGTTCCTGCTAGAGAAGAAATGGAGCTGGTCTTAAAAACTGTTCAACCTAAAACATTTATTAGTTTAAGGTTTTAATGGAAAAATATTTTTTATGTTTTTTACGAGGTTTTTCATACAAAACAATAATCCGGTCCCTGAAAGTGTCAGGCACAAAAAAGTGTTTAAGTTATTGGAAGAATCTGTAAATTTGGGAAATCCTGCAGATTCATCGACCTCAGATGAGAAGATGGAGATCCGTCAAATCTCCGTCCAGAGTCCGGTTAAGATGTGCTGAGCCTAGCTTAGCACAAAGACTGAAAGCAGAGGGAAACTGTTAGCCTAACATACATGTTTCAATGATTAAAAGCTGCCTGTTGTCACGGTTTTAGGAGCCGTTAGCACCGGAGCTACGACTGTGATACAGAAAGTGTCGTGAGAGTTTGGGTCGGGACGTTTCTCGTCTAGCTTAGAACAAAAACCAGAAGGAGGAGAAACTAGAGAGGTGTAGTCTGTAGTCCCAAAACCCAGAAATCAGTTAGCATGTTAGCATGTTAGCACACCTGGTCCCCTTGTCTCAAAGTCTGTGAGTTTGTTGAATGTGTAACTCGATTATTCAACATGTCGTATGATAATTAACACAAATGCTTCACGGGAAAATGATGAAGTTATGATGCTTCATATCCAAAAGGTCAAAGGTCGGCTTCACTGTGACATCATAATATTCAGCTCAGGAACATGTCCGGTGTGTGCGGCAGTCATGTCCTTTTATTTTCCTCGTGGTAGAGCTAAGCTAGCAGTTTTCCCCTGGATGCTAAACACATCCTGAACGACCCTCCTCTCATCCGACACCGTGAAGATCGCAGAAACATATTTCATAATCACAAAACGTGACTGCGTCTCCGTCAGACTGCTAGCATCGACTCGTTGAATTCTGCTCGGCTCGGACGTAAAAACAGCCGAGGGTGATTTCTGTGTGACAGAGGCGCTGATGAGCTGTGACTCCACATTAGCTGTGGTGATTAATGTATTCTGCATTCTGCATGTGCAACAGTAATGACATAATATTCCCTCTGTGAGTGCAGCGCCGTCCTCCATCACCAAACCTGTGACTTACAGTCAGCCTGCTCAGATTTCCACATATTTAACCATCACTCCATCTTCACTGTAACATCCGTTGTTCTTCATGCTTCACCGTCATCAGAGTTCATTTCAGTCTCGTCACCAAACTGTTTCATTTCATGCAAAAATCAGAGAGAGCAATAGTGTGAGTGATTTCTGAGTTCTGGGAAAATCAGTGTGGAAGAAAAAATGCATTTTGATTTCTTTTCTGTTTTTTTTTTTTTTTTTTAATTTCCAGTTATTGTTGCCATTGTTCATTTTGACAATCTTCAATTGTGATCTATTTTTGATAAAATAAATCTTTAATCATGTTCCGTTTGGATCTCCATGTGTCTCAGATCAACGCACATGCAGATGTGTCATTTCTGTTTTCTTGTTGGGTTTTTTCCACGAGAGGCCGACTGGATTCAAACAGCGTGCTTCTTCTTTGTGTAGTTGGGATTAAAAACACCATCACATCTCTGTTACCATCATCACTGTGGGACCTCTGTGAATTGGTCAGTTGGGAGGAAGGGACAGAAGTTAAAGTCCAACTCAAATTAAACTGTTTTTCACTTTGCCGTTCACACTCAACAGCTGCACTCATTCCCTCCTCACGGTGAAACACTGATGCTCCCTGTGGTGGAACGTCGCCACTGTTGTTCTCTACGATGTAAAACCGGCACTCGGCCGTTCCTGCTGGTGTTTAACCGGCACGCCAACGTTTCGCCAACAGGTTGTCACTCCAGCAAATGGCGACAAAAAGGAGCATTTCTTATATTCCCAAAGACGTCTTTTCCTTTTCCTTTCAATACTTTTTGACATCTTTGACTGAAAGGTGGATACCTAAATGCAATTCCAGTTGGAAAGTTCACTTCCTAAACAGGAAGCAGTGTGTTGTCAGTGTCAGTCTGCATCCATCTACATATCTCCTGGTTATATTGTGATAAAACATTTCTCTCATCACCTTCTTCCATTTCCATACTATAGACTTTGTAGGTTTTGCTCCTGTCATCATCTTCCACTACAGTTTGTAACCATAACAACAAAGTCCCCCAGAGATGTGACATCATCAGTAGGAGCCAACTGAAGGAAAGATACCTAAGTCAGATAGAAAGACTTCTGTATGCTGAAGGTAACAGGCGTCGTCGTCTGAAGGAACGATGGAAAACAAATTATTCCGATTGAAATATCGTCATTAGAAAATATGAACGTGGGTTAAAGAAATGTTCTTGTATCTGCTTGTCGAGGAACCGCAGCTAGAAACAGTTTGGGGCAAAATACTTGATTCTATATAAACTATATATCCATATTAAAATAAAGAATTGTTCATTTGTTGATTTTCATGTGACAACTTGTAAACAGAGAAGTAAAATACAAACAGAAGTAAATGATGAGGTCATCAGAAGTATGAAACGACACGTCTTTAGTTGCGTCTCCGACTTTAAACCAAACGACAGCCTTGAACTTCTTTGTGAAAAACACAAACAAACTGTTCTTTAACATGCAAATCATAACAACATTAATATCTGCAGGGGTTTGGAAAAGAAATGACAGAAAATAAACATGCAGTAGCCGTTATTAACAGTTATTCATCAATAAGCAATAATGCATGAAGAGTACAATATCATCAGCGTAGATGAGTTGTCTGGTTGTTCATGTCTGTGCATAAAGAGTTAATAGTGCCTTAATCATAACCTGATTTAAGTTATAATGCGGTCAGATGCATCTGAAGTACCATAGAAGAAGAAAGTGTGTAACTATATTAGCACTGTAGGGATGCAATCGACTGGTTGTGCGTAGAAATAATGTATTGTAAATTAATGTATTGATTGTAAAGTAAGTAGTCTTCCTGGTTGGTGTTGTGAGAGGAAAATAATATGAAAGTAAAAATAAATCTCTTCTATGGAAGCTCAAAGTGGACGAGACTACATGTATTATTTAGACTGTTTGTCTTGTGCAAGAATTATTTTGTTTTCTTTTGTGAACTACCATTGTTTTCCCAGCCACATAATATAAATGATAAAATAAACATTATATAAACTATATTATCTTTCAATAAGTTAATAAGTTCTGATAAGTGAGGAGTTTTCTTGTTATTTTGGACGACAAAAACAAAATGTGGTGTTCTGAAAAAATATCTATATTAATCGCATTCGTGTCTACTTTCAGTTTCCCTCGTTGGATTTTAAAAACATTCCTTTTCTGTCTCGATACAGATTTTCTTTGGCAGCTTGTGACAGTAAAACTGTCGACTGAGATATTTTAGTCTTCACTTTCAAGAATGATTTCAGTTCAGGTGTGAAACTAAGTGAAATGAACTAAGTTAATTGAGATGAAAGTGAAACAAACGTTTCGTCTTCATCTACACTGAAATCAGGTCATATGAAAGTGAAATATACTGTAAACTGTAGATTTAGAGTAGTAGATTTACTTTTTCCTAAATTAGGCAAACTTTTCCTTTTGAAGCCATTGAAATCACAAATATCCAGCAGCTTGTATTGTTACATTTTGTGTTTAACAAACCGACTGATGTTTAAAAGGTGCAATATGTGATAATTTTAGGTCAAAACATTAAAAAGTTACCAAAAACTATTGACTGAATGTTATGAGTTGAAGACGTCTAAGTTTTGTGTTGCAGAGTCAGCCAAAGAAGTTAGCATGCTAACCAGCTAGCCGCAGCCCTATAAAACCACTCTGAGCTCTCAGTCTCGTCCACTAGCTGCACGGCTAACTGAGCTAACTAACTTCAATTAGAGGTTACTTTGAAATGCTGAGCCCTATTTGTGTTTAGTAGGACTTCAACAAGTACCCAATTCTTACATACTGCGCCTTTAACTTCAAAATGTGTTTTTTTTAATCTCAACACACTTTGTCAGGGTGACGTCTCTTCATACTGCTGGTCTGGAAAAGAGCTGATGCTGTTTCATGAGATGAAAACAAATGTAAAACTTTGTGATGTGACTAAGATTGTGATTGTAAATTCAGACGTCATAGAAATATAGAAAAAAAAAACAATTTAAAGACGTTAAAGAAATTCAAATTGAGTTTATCTGGTGCATCATTTTGAGAAATTACCAGCCGACCAAATATTGTCCATAAAAACTGAAACATCGTTTGAATTATCTGAAGTGTTTGTGTTGACTTACATTGATTGTCCATCAAAGCATGTTAATGATATTGATAGATTCTCATCAGACGAGGTCAGAAATGGTGTCTTCTAATTGATATGTGGTTTGATTTTCACAGGTCAGGTAAAATCCAACATCTATCTGTTTTATTTTTTATACTATGCTGTAAAAATTTAGAGGAGTGAAACAAGACTGAGAGAGAGAGACTTCATAAAATAGTAAAAAATAACTGTAACTGTCATAGATACTTACCGGCATGAGTGTAACAACTGCAGTTTGTCTCTGTGTACCTGAGGTCGGTCCTGTGTTCATCCACTCACCTGTGTGTTTGTGTTTCCTGCTAACAGCTGAAACTACAGTGACAAAACTGTCTGCAGAACCTCAACGTGTGTCTTCAGTGTTTGAAATCTCAATTGTGTTTTGCTGTATGACGACAGGTATAAAGTTAAATAGCAGAAAAAAAAGAGAACAAGTCCCTCATGATGTAATAATATATGTCAGGCTTGGGATCGTTCATATTCCTGTATATGCACAACAGAGTCATTCTGAATAATAGTTGTGACTACGTTTAATGTGGCCTTTTCTTTCTCTTTAATGTACTGCAATGTTGTAAATGATTTGTATAATATAATATAATGTATATTAAAGTTAACAAGGCTTTATGTTTCTACCACCTATGTTTAATAAATAAATGAACTGTGCTCAAATGTATAACGTGAACTCTTTCTTTAAATCAGGTCAGGTTTCGTCTTAAGAAAGGTTGACAGCAGCTTCACTCCCAACTCGTCGAACACGGCAGCTTGGTCGGTGGCCTTAAAGGTTGAGTGTGTGTGAAGAAACAACTGCTTGGACATCTTGTCAAAGACATCTATGCAGAGTGCTGCATATATCTACGGAAGTTAGCATGCTAACTAAATAGCTCCCATCTATTTTGCACCTCAAGAGGTGACAACCCGAAAGTAATCAAAACCAACACTTCCCTGGTGCTCCGGGCTTCCAGTCTGGGCAGAGTTAGCTAATACGACCGCTATCTGCAAGGTGAACTCAACTTACTGGTTAACAGCAGCTACAGTTAGCAGCAGGTAGCGGTAACACTGATGATACGCAGCACCCTATTTGTTTACATTCTCACAAATTGCAACTTTAAGCCTCAGACTCTGACACTTTACCTTCCCCTCGAGTGTCAGTTTTGCAGGTGGAGCTCAATGATAACCAGTTCACATATGCAACATGTTTGGAGTTGTTAAAACACTGTCATTTGGTTTAAGCACAAAAAGTGCTTGTTGAGGTTTTGGAAAGATCCCACAGTATGATCTTTCCTAAACCTCAACAAGCATTAAATAAAATGTTCACTCACTTAAAGTCACGTTACTCCAAAACAAATCAACCTTGACTCTCAGTCTTGGTTGTAACCTCAGCCTCCAGAAGGTAAGTCCAGAGTCCAGTGCACAACCCATCCAACCACCCGGACCTCCCAACTCACTTTTGATTTTACAGGAGTAACTTCAACGTCGAACTTGGAGACGTTTGGCCACGCAGCTGGATCTGACACGATGGGAATGAAAACAGGCTGAAAACACATTCAGTTTTTAGGCATTTTTTTTTGGCTGAATTTGTTTTAATTGTTGCGATCGCAACTCTGCAGCCTCCTGGAGCGACTGATTGAAGCAGTATTTCATTGAAAACGTTCTTATAGCTGAAGATTGTCTCTTAACGACTTTTTTTATTGCTTTTTGCTGTGATCTATAGCGGCTCAGTAGCGCCGCCAGTCCTCACGGGAGCAATGAAGTTGTATCATTTTCTAACTCCTTGACTCCTGTTTGCAGAGTCATGTAGATCAGCTGATAGCCTCCTTTACTGCTACTCCAGCCTCATTCAAAAGTAATGACTGCGAGCTGCAGGGAAACAGATCCATTACATAAGAAAGCTGCTCCGAGGGGGTCAGCGGAGACTACAAATGGAAAAAACCACCACTGAACTCAAACCATTAGTGCTGCGACTGCTGAATCAGCAGTCAGAACTGTTCTTCTGCAGACCCGTCAGCCATTCGTCTGTTCATTTAAAGCTGCTTACAGGTTCAGGTCATCGTGGCAGCAGGCTAAGTTAGCTCATCGAGATGTCGCCCCTCCATGCTGGTCAACATGGCAGGTAAAAGAAGATGTTAACAAGTGGGAGATGAACCACAAAAACAACAAAAATACCTCCAAAACTCTTTTTAAACTTTGCCGAATTAGCTGTTAGCACTTCCTGTTTGCAGTGTTTTCATGGACATACAGACAAATATCACTGGATTAATGTGATACTGACGAAAACCTAAAAACAAGCTATTTCTAAGTCAAGTTCTGCTCCTGTCGTAGTCCACAGAACATTTTTTGAAGCTTCACAGTAAAACAGAGTTGCAGCTTTTTGCTAAACAACTGAACTGGATTTGATTATCCTTGATCAGAACATGCTAGCTGTTTTCCTCTGTTTACAGTCTTTATGCTAAGCTAAGCTAACTGTCTAGAGCCTAATGTTTAATGTATAGATGTGAGAGTGGTACTGATCTTCTCATCCCACTCCACCATAAAGCTTATTTCCTAAACTATCAAGCTGGGTTCTGTTTTACCTCGTGCTCGCCTCATTTACATAACTTTGTGACGGCAGCAACACTGGATCAGCGCCCGTCTGACGGGCCGAAAGCTCGCTCGGCCTTTGTGTTTGTGAGACAAAGCTCGGCTCCACATTAATAATTGATCCGTCCGAGGTGGTTTCACTTCTCTTCTCCCATGAGAGCAGCGATAACAGGACGCAGAAGGTCTGAGTGGAGCAATCTGTGTGTTCATGCGTCCACCGATGGTCCTCCTCATGACCTGCATGAATCAGTGCTGAGGGCAGCTCAGTGACCCGTGTTCTGTGGCGCTGCTCCCAGCTCTGCTTATTAAAGGTGGAAGTGTTTGTGCTGTCAGCGCCAAAATGGAGGATTCTGCACAGTTTCCATTCAGTCACTTGAGGTGTTGACGCTGGTGTTTATTAAGACCTATAATATTACTGTCAGAGGGTCTCGGAACCGGTAACTTGGGTCACATTGGGCTTTGGTAGATTTCTCAGACTGCTTCAGTGATCAATGTTTTAATAAAAAATAAATAAATAAACTTTTCTTTGTCAGTTCTTCCTGGTGAATATCCAAGTCTCTCACACTGTGGGCTCGGCACTGGTCAGCTCTGGAGGAGAGTCGGTGCAGATCCAGAAATATTAGAGGAATAAACACCTGGAGTCTCATCAGATTCTGCTCTGATCCGGAGACGTTTACTGACGGGAGGGGGGGGCCCCTTGCCCCGGTCCACAGAACGTTTCTGGAGCTTTCTTCTAAACAACTGAAGTAGCTGGAGACTTGATTTAAAATGGAGAAACAACCAGAAAAAACTGAAAATACTCTAAATCTCCATTAAAACTTTGCAGAATCAGCTGTTAGCACTTCCTGTCTGCAGTGAACTCATGTATAAACAGACAACTATCACTGGATTACTGTGACACTGAATAAACCTTAAAACATGATGTTTCTAAGGCAAGTTCTGCATGTGAGGAGCGTGTTTTAGTTTCATCATGTGTGCAGTGTGAATGACTGTGATAGATCCCAGTGAGAGCAGCTCCGTTCATTCACTGTTGTCTGGAGTCTTTGTGTGAACGGTCCAGAGACTTCAGAGTCAACGAGGAGCGTATTTCACTTAAACAATCAGTTTAATCAGAATCAGCTAAGGGCCCGACCACGGTGCCGGCTGAAACAGAGGCTCCGTGTGAAGCGTCCGTGTACGAGAGGCAGTCAATCTTAATCTTGGCTTCACACGCGGCTGTTACTGCGCTTTATCACACCATCAAAGTTCCCTCATCTCTCAAATCTCAACCGGGATTAGCTCAGTAATCCAAGGACACTCCCGTCCATTTGAAGATGGCGAGTGGCCACTGGTCATCAATCTAGGTCACGGTTAGAGTCATCAGTCACATCAGCCACATTACTCTGAGATGGCCCTGTTCAGCAGGGCTCGTGTGCTCTCTTTGGCCTCAGAGGAAGCTTTTTGTTAGCCGACTCTCCGAGCAGGAAATCCTCGCAGAAGCCGAGCACAGTCATCCGTGACTGACTAACACAGCAATCCCCCTCATTCCCCTGCAACTATCCAGGTTATCTGAAAGCAATACATCAGTTTGATGCTGCAGTTAGTGTAGCGTCATGTCTTAAAGTCGCCCTTCTGGTGCTGCAGCAACCATGACACCTCAGAGATAAGGAGGGTTTTAGGAGCAAACCGGGACAATATGATCTTTGTCATTAACCGTGTCCACCTGTGAGCGCTGGACACGGTTAAAAACAGTTCACATGTCATCACGTGTTGCACGATATGAACCGTTTATCAGTGAGCGCTATCTTTAAAGTCTGGACTGCATCGATTATGGACCTCTTTGTGCAAAACTGACTGTAGTGTTAATGTTACATCCACTGAACGAGCTGCCGTGTTGGACGAGAACGTGTAATTTCAAGTTTTTTAACGAGCAGCTTCACACGGGCTACAAAGCTCTGTTAGCAGCTAATTACAAATATGTTAATTGAACTGTCTGTTTTTCTGCACACAGAATGTTTATTTGAGAATCTGATTAACATCATTAAGAACATCTAAGGTGATGTAATGTATCTGCAGCGGGACATTATTCCACCGTGCAGGCGGATCTGTTGTTGTTCTGCAGGCTGAGGGGCGACGCAAGGTCGAATCCTCTTCACAGAAACTGGAAGGATTTTTTTCTTTATTTTTATAATATTTTGGGTCGTACCATCAGTGAGGCACCACGGGGGGAGGCAGGAAGAAGCAGCAGCACATTTGTGCCCGGGGAGTGTCCACACACACACACACACACACACACACACACACACAGACTGCAGCATTAGCTCATGTCCTGCGCCCGTTTAATTGCAGTAAGCCGTCACACACTGACGAGTTAACTGCTGCATTTTCTCGTTTAAGCAGCGCCGCTCACCCCCTCTGGATGTTAAATGGTGCAGACCATCAGGACCCTCAGCAGAAATAGACGCCAGAATCCCCTCCAAGAAAGAGGAGGTTTCTAAAAATAGCTCACACACACACACACACACACACACACACACACACACAGGCTTCATGCTGCATGCTGCATGCAGGGATTCCCTGAAGGTTGCTTTTGGTTTTAGCCACATTATTATTCAGATAAAATGTACAAATAAATCCACAAGTAGACGTTCAAAATACTTTAAATTGCAGCAACAATAACACAGATGAAACAATAATATTAGTAATAGTAAAAAATAATTCTTATGGTGCAGTTACGTCCAAATTTTGTCAATGTGATGTTAATGAGCTGACTGTCGTATCTGGAGATGGAGGAGAGGGTGATGGAGGAGATGGAGATGGAGGAGATGGTGATGGAGGAGATGGTGATGGAGGAGATGGAGATGGAGGAGATGGTGATGGAGGAGATGTGATGGAGGAGAGGGTGATGGAGGAGATGGTGATGGAGGAGAGGGTGATGGAGGAGATGTGATGGAGGAGATGGTGATGGAGGAGATGTGATGGAGGAGAGGGTGATGGAGGAGATGGTGATGGAGGAGAGGGTGATGGAGGAGATGTGATGGAGGAGATGGTGATGGAGGAGATGGTGATGGAGGAGAGGGTGATGGAGGAGATGGAGATGGAGGTAAAGAGCAGAAGCCTGTGAAACACATATTGTATGGAGCTCAGCGTTGGTTCCTGCTGGACACAGATAACAGAGCCCGGCTGTAACCAGCTGACATCCTGCCGATTGAATCATCGTCAGCCTCACACTGATCACAGCTATGAACGAGATCAGCCACGTGTCGCGGTTCTGTCTCAGGAGAGACCACGCCCAGTCAGTCACACACCTCATCACAGGTGAATCAATGATGTCACTGAGTGAATGCCATGTGAGCCGACTGTGTCTGTAGATGGAAGTGAATAAAAAAAGAGCCTTTGTGAAGTTGTAACCACAGTTTTTACTGGGAAAAAATACAGCCCAATCTTAAAACAGCTAATTTTAGAATGGAGTTTGGTTTACCAGTCTGACCGGTCGCAGTATTTCAGATCCTGGTACCTAATTTCTAACGACCTCCATTTAAATTAGACGGATAGTTTTCACAAGGGCAAGGTATCCGGATTGGTTGATGTCATCTATTCCCACCAGGAGGCCATGATTTAAACATGGCTCCCACACACACACACACACACACACACACACACACTGCTGCCTCCACCTTGAATCCTCCTAATGAAGATCATGTGTTATGACTGAAAGAACACGACTAAATGGACCTTGAGATGCGGTTAACTCAGGAATAAATATTTAAACTTAACGAGTCAGTGGAAGGTGGATTTCTTGTCTTTTGCTGAAGGCTAACAGTTTCCCTTTGCTTCCAGTCTTTGTGCTAAGCTAGGCTAATAACACCCTCCTTAGGCTCAGAGGACAAACTGTCTCTTTAACATATTATTTGTCTTCCTGCACTGACTTGTTTGTGTTGGTGTCCCTGCAGGAGCTACTGATGGTGTCAATGCCTTCTGTCCTCCAGCCGGGTGGAGGTCAACATCTCATCTCTCCCGAAGAGCCTGAACACAGCAGCCGTGTCTCCAGGACGACGCTGCCAGGCCTCGTTAACCACCGCCTCAAACACGATGCTCCAGAAAAATAAAACCATCGTCTGTGGACTCCTGACAGCTGACAGTGAGTTCACTCATTTATTTTACAGAGCAGAACCCAGACTGGACTCTGAGAGCGCCACGTGGTTCTGGCTCATGAATGCTGAATGAATGGCTCCCAAACCCCGCGGGTCGCACGACATCATCATCTTTCAGATTCACTGGGTAAGTGAACGCATCACTGATCAAATGCACTTCAATATACTTAGGAGCAAGTGAACGCATCACAATTACAGTTCCCTTCGGTAGGTAAAACAGTAAGTGAACACATCATCCAAAGGTAAGTGAACGCATCATTACATTCAGGGCATTTAGCGGCGCTGTGAAAGGTTTCCCAAAGTGTGGCCTGTGGACCAACGCTGGCCCGCTGTATGATCTGAAGAGGTCCACCAGATGTTTGAGCAGGAAACATCAGAACACAAACATCACAGTATGGATCAGTGTGTTTGTGCCGGTGTTGCTCACTAAGTTTCAGTTCTGGTCCTCTGAGTCTTCACTCTGAGCAGCCGGCTCTGATCTGATCCACTTACATTCTCCTGGACGTGTACACGACGTATACGTGTTTGAATAAAACATGGTGCTGCGGTGCTGCTGCCTGGATGAAACCACTGGAGGGTTTTCATGCATCTCTGCCTCCTGTTTAATTTAGATTTCCTTCCTTCAGCCTGAGCCGACCGTGTTCCTGCTCTCTGCAGCGTCCCGCTAACATCGACCTGACTGTTCTGTGTCGAGCAGGAAAACTGTCCGTCCTGCTGTACGACTCCGTCCTCCATGTATCACATCGTCATTAATTCATGCAGCCGAGCTTTTTGCTCGCTTTTTGCTCTGCTTACAGTAACTCAGGATCTCACAGATCTGGAGGACGGTGGCGTCCTCAGTGTCTCTGTACCTTTTCCTGCCCGCCCTCCTCCGGGCCTCACAGTTTATCAGAAGACACTGATCAGCTGTCAAACCTGCCAGCACGACTCTCCTTCACCCGGCTCGGCTCCCGCAGAATCTCCCCCGGCGCCGATGTGTCACTGCGACTCACTGCCATCACAAGTGCTCCTATTGATCCGCTCATCGACAGCTTGTCCCATTCAGGTTGATGTTGTGAGGATGAAAGTGCCATTTGGACATCGACGTGGTCGGCTGACGTCTCCTTATTTACACTGACGGAGCGTAAATGATCTGATCCAGACGAGCGAGCGTCCAGCTGACAGTGGCTGCGACCAGCTGCTCACGTTTAAACACAGTCATTTAATAAAACAACAATCAGGTCGGGCAGCTGGTGACGTATGTTGGGACTTCCACCATCGCTCAGAGTGACCTTCAGTGTGATGGATGCAGCCCTCAGATACAATGCAAGCTAACTTAGCTGATTGTAAAACTGATCTCAGATCAGGAGGAGAGGAGGACTTTATATCATCAGGAGGGAGAGGGGGATGAGTGGGTTTGTATTTCTGGGTGAACTGCTCCTTTAAGAGGAGGGAGCTGGTGTGTTGAAATGGATGGAATAGTTTTATCAGTGTGTGTTGGCTGAACTCTTCTCAGGCTTTATTTCTGCCTTCTATGAAAAACTGGCAGCATGTTTACTGTCACCTCAGTTTTAAGTGTTCACTGAAACGATCATCTCCCCGTTTTCTTTCTGCTCTGGTGGTGAAACATGAACCTGATGACATCAGCCTTTACGTTCCCTCCATCATCATCATCATCATCATCATCATCAGCAGCAGCAGCAGCAGCAGCAGCAGCAGCAGCTCTATGCTCCCCTTCCGTCCTCCCTCCCCTCCCCCATCTGTCACTTCTCCTCCCTCCTCTCCGGCTCTCCCATGACGTGACTCTAATAATAGCTCCCTGAAGTCGGGGCCCGGCCGCCCCCAGGGGCCATGTGTTGGTCTTGAAGGGCACGGCATGAATTGGCCACGCTCTTCTCCCAGCATGCTGCTGGGTTTATAAATAGCCCAGGAGAACGAGGGGGGATCTGCATGGGCATTATATAAGCATCCCGTGTGTTTATGAATGAGGGGGGGTCGGTACATTCATAAGTCCTCGCTGCAGCTGCTGCTGTAAACACGTCGCTCGCCATCCACGTGTGAACACGCTGAGATTTTACATGAATTAGCTTCACGTGATCTCTGCAGCTTCTCCTGCAGGAACATACGTGACGTCCACACACTCACATCAGTTCAATGAACGAACGTGGCGATGAAGCGGCGTTTGAAAAGGTCAGAGGGAAAATATCAGAGGCGTCGTGCTCACAGAGACGCAGGGAGAGTCTGTCCACCTGTCAGTGTACCGGAGGCAGATTGTGGACCGGGCCCAAACAGAACCAGAGCTCTGAATGTCTGAAAACACCACCAGCAACGGAAAACACCACGAACACAGAGAGTCTGGAGGGACGGCGGGCTGCTAACCTGTTAGCTTCTGTTAGCAACGGCTTATATTAGCGTTCAGCTACCTCTGAGCTAACGTTCAGTGTTAGATTACATGTTACTAGTTACCTTCATTTTACAGTAATATGTTCCTGAAGTACCATTAGAAAGGTGTTATATTACTCTGTGACTGCTAAAAGTAATATATTACTGTTGGATAAATTTTATTAATACATTCATCTGCGACACATTTATTCAGACCTGTGAATGAAACACACTGTGATGTCACAGTTGTTACACATGAGTGTAATCAGAGGTGGCTGAATGCTAACATTAGCTAACAGGCTATCAGAGACTTTGTCAGATTCCAGACTTTTTTTGACATCTCATCTGAGGAAAATGGCCGCCGTGCGTACGCAGTGGACGGGAGTTGACTTGCATACGTACGGAGCTACGTGGAGGTGTGACGTGCTTTATAATCATCATGATAACACCTCCTCCTGCTGTCGGACGCTGTCTCCGCCCACACAGGCTGAATTCAGCGGCTGATGTGTTTGTGTGACGACCTCGTTCAGAGTCTCTCGAGTCGGCTTCACATTTCCATTCGACTCCCTCCCAGCTTCACCTTCCTCCCTCTGTGTGCGTCTCTGGAGGTTTTCGCGGTGAGGCACGCTGAGCCGAGAGTGAGGAGATGAGAGCGATGTAGGACGAGATGATGGCTGTGGAGAGAGGAGAGGAGAGGAGAGGAGAGGAGGGGGGGAGGACGGAGGGAGCGATGAAGAGCCCCGTGGTAAAGAGGAAGGCTTAATGAGTACGTTGCCCCTGATTCAGGCACGAGCACGAGGCAGGAGATGACAGGACTGTGTGTTGCCAAGGGGGATGCAGCGTCGGCCTGCATGAAGCAGAGGCATCCCTCCTCCTCCTCCTCCTCCTCCTCCTCCTCCTCCCCCCCTCCTCCTCCCCCTCCTCCTCCTCCTCCTCCTCTCTGCCATCACATGAACACCACAGAGCCTCTCACTCAGCTCGGCTCGGCTCGGCTCAGCTTCACCACAGGACGATCTGACCTGAGCTCAGAAACATCCAGGTCACCGCCTAGTTTAAAATCTCCTCACACGTAACACACAGGCTTCCTCAGGCTCTCAGATACACACATGCTAGCAGGTTCTGCTCGGAGCGTTCTGACCAACACAAACCGGTCCAGAACCCTGAAGACGATCCGCTGCTCCAAACAAACAAACAGCTCGCCGTGTTCTTTGAGCCGTGGTGGGAGCTTTGTGCATCATGTGACGCCGTCCATTGATAACGTGTTCAGAAATCATGAATGAAGTCAGTTCAGGAGCTCGTGTGGAGGAAACATTCAGTACTTGTTACAAAGTAATCTGTTACTTCTGCAATTCAAGTACATTTAATGTGAAAAGTAATCAGTTACTAGAAAAACAGCTGTCTCCTCTGTCTGTGTCTGAAGACAGCGCTTTATTTTGGTGTTTGAGCGCTGGGAGATAAAAACGCTGCACGTGCGTCTTGTCTCTATGACAACAATATGTTGACGGCCGGCGCTGGCCCGGTCTGACCCGGTCTGACCCGGTCTGTGGTTTAATGTCTGACATCAGAGCGAGGTGGAGGTGGATAACAACATGATCCGTGTTGTTGAGGAAGAACATTTCGGCCGTGTTCGGGTCTGTAGAAACTGTGGAAGTCAACCAGAACAACCAGAGTCCATTACTGCATGTTGCCCCAAAACAAGGCAAAGTTCAGAACCTGCTGAGATCCAGTTCATGATCCTGGCGGTGCTGTAGGTTCTGGGTCCTGACAAACAGCAGCAGCTCTGTGAGAAGGTCACACAGTCGTCATCTGTCAGTGTTGACTAACGAGGTTGATTGGAACAACACGTTTGGAGTGTAAATTAAGAAACTAATCCTCGGCCTCATGTACCAATCACTGCGACCCAGTCGAGGAAACCGGGCCTACAGGAGCTTAACGGTCGCAAACATCAGCTGCTGATTGGCTGAGCAGCAGATGGAGGCGAGGGGTAAGAGTTCAAGTGCGCATTAAACTTTCCACTTGCTTTGAGAAGGGATTTCAGTTGCTGCTCTGTCTTCCATCTTCAGTTTCAGCGCTGGTGGAGCGGCTGAAACCCGACACCGGGCCGGGCCGAGGCGGCAGCAGCCTCTCCTTTGTACCGCAGCAGCCTGCCGGTATCATCTGACAGCAGATAAAACACAGAACGCCAACAGGGCTGAAGTCATGAGAGAGCATCTGTGCATTCGTGTCAGTGTGTGAATGTGTGTGTTCAGCACAACGTGAAGAATTCGACCGCTGCCGAGTTCTGCGCTCGCTGCCTCTTTGTCGAGTTTTCACATCAGAACCACGGACGTGACCGCGTGTCGTCCTGCTGCATTAATGCTTCTGGACTCTGAGGCACCGTGAGGTCCAGTCGCCAACACACACACACACACACACACACACACACACACACACACACACACACCTACACACACAGTTCTGTTTCCGATGTGTGTGTTTCCTCACAAAGACATTGTCCTGGTCTAAAGTCAAACTGGATTATAATCCTGCAGTATAATCTCTGAGGTCAGAGGTCGCGCTGACATATGGATTGAAGCTCATCATAAATCTTTCCCATGTGTGCAGATTGGCTGCAGACGCATCAGCGAACACAAAGACACTTCCTGTGTGTTCAGTGCAGGACGCGTCTCACTCTGACCTCAGGTCAGCTTACACACTGTCCAGGACGCACTCGTGGACTGTAAGCACGTATGTTTCTGACACGGGAGGTCGCGATGAATCCGATTTGTTCGTGGAGGATTTTGTACCACTGACATGTTTTTCAGGACTAATTTAGTTTTTCAGGAATCCAGCGCCGCGTGCAGAAACTCCTCCAGCTGTCAGACGTGACAAACTCACACTGCGACTGCAAATAGAGCTCAGCCGCTCACGGACCAGGACCAGGACCAGGACCAGGACCAGGACCGGGACCAGGACCAGGACCGGACCCGGGCCTCCGCTCACTGCACATCCTCCCATACTCAAGAGTCATTGGGGTGTGCTTTTATTTTGAAGTGCTACAAAACTTACTTAGAAAATGCACTTTTTCAGATGTGATCTTTATCACTTCATCAGGAGATCTGAAGGTTCAGTCACATTTTGCCCTGCGTCTCGTCTGACAGGCATCAGGACGGATTCACTAAAGATCCTCATCAGAGCAGACAGTAAATTATCAAAGTAATATGACTGATATTATATTTTCACATAGTTTGCTTTTAACTATTGTGTGCACTGTTGGCGTAGCTACAGATCTGTGTTGCCCTGAGTTCTGCCTGACAGGAAGCTGCAGACATGATTAAGGGCTTAAAATATCAACATTTAATCTATAGATTTATTTTCAGTTACAGGTTTTATATCCTCGTCTGTCTGAGACTGAATGTTAGTTTCCAGTATGACACTGAATGTCACAGTGACGTTCATGTTTCTGTGTGTTTCTGTGACATATTTATTATATAGAGTCTGAAACATGTTGTTTATGATTTAGCCCTGAGTTTTGCCTGTCAGGCTGTGCAGCTCCTCACCACTTATTGATTTAACATGTGATCAGCTGAACAGAACCATCGGATCAGCACCAATCAGACATTTAAAAATCACATTAAACTAACAGCGACTGATATCACACTGAATAAAAAAAGTATTAAAGTCGCAGCACGAAGAAACAAAAGACAAATAAAACTTTTGTGATCAGTGTTTAATGTTTGAGCTGACATCAGTGAAACCCTGCTGACTTTAAATAAAGTCTCCCTGGTGTGTTTTCTTCCCCGTCTCTGTGCTGATGTCTCCGGGCTCAGTGGTACTGGGACCGGTTCCAGCTGATCCTCCACCTTCCTGCTCACTGCTGCGTCCGTCTGCTGCCTCCAACACACTCCGCCTCCCATCAGCTGGAGGCCCGAACACAGCAGAGACACCAACATGTGACGATAAAACAAAAAGCAACGATGAATAAAGATTTTAAAAAAACAAAGAAGAAGAAGCTGGTGATGCGTGAAGGGGCGGAGCTCTCCGTGGTGCTGAAGCTCAGACGTCTCAGAGGATCTGAAACTATTTCCAGATTCAGTGATTGTTCTGTCAGGAGACGTGAGCGCTGACAGATCAGCTGCATCAGACAGGTGTGTTAAAGGTCTCACCTTCATGGGAACCAATGAGCTTCGAGCTGAGAGCCACAGACAGGAAGTCACGCGTGTGTTCAGTGGAAATACATATAAAACATGTAGAAATGTCAGAACCGTTCAGACGTGTTGAACCTGTGTGTCTGAGGCTGAGCCCGGGCTGTGCTGAAGGTTTAGAACCAACAACCACCTGATGAGGTGAGAAACATCACGCTGTTCATCTAAATACCTGTTTCACTCTCAGCTGGAACACAACACTGATGGTTTTGTCTCCACGTGTCTGGATGGAGGATGTTCTGATTTCATTTCCTCATGTTCTCGTCTAATTATTAGTTTTTATCGTCACTAACGAGGCTGGAAATCATCCCACTGCTTTAAATGACCTCAAAACATGTCTGAAGATGTTCTGACGGCAGACAAATGTCTGTTTTATGTTGTTTAATTGTCACCATGTCTCAGGAAAACACCTGGTTTGGTCTCCACAAACACGGCTGGAATGATCCGACTCCCAACTAACGGATCAGTCCTCCCACCACAGACGCAGCCGGGAGTCGAACCTTCCACCTCCACACCTGAGAGTCGGGTCACAAACACACACATGTGGACGTCAGCCTTCTCCTCCTCCTCCTCCTCGTCTCCTCCTCCTCCTCCTCCTCCTCCTCCTTCTCCTCTCCTTCTCCTGCTCCTCCTGCTCCTCCTCCTCCTCCTCCTCCTCCTCCTCCTCCTCCTCCTCCTCCTCCTGCTCCTCTCCTCCTCCTCCTTCTCCTCCTCCTCCTCCTTCTCCTCCTCCTCCTCCTCCTCCTCTCCTCCACCTCCTCCTCCTCCTCCTCCTCCTTCTCCTCCTCCTCCTCCTCCTCCTCCTCCTTCACCTCCACCTCCTCCTCCTCCTCCTCCTCCTCCTCCTCCTTCTCCTCCTCCTCCTCCTCCTCCTCCTTCTCCTCCTCCCCTTCTCCTCCTCCTCCTCCTCCTCCTCCTCCTCCTCTCCCTCCACAGTCAGTCAGCCTGCTCCACGTCAAACTCTTTCCATATCTCAGGTTCGACTGAGTGATTAAGCCTCCTGATGAATCCGGCTCGAGATCTTTTCTGAGCAGCTCTGGTTTCATACGAGCCGGATTAAAAACCCGCCGGGCTCGTCTGACCTCCTCCACGATGGAGGTGAGATCAGCGCCGGCTGCTCATCTGAAGTCAGATCAGCTTCTTATAATCTGATCCAGCTGACTGAAGCCTCGTCAGGCGTCACACGGATCATCAGCACCAGAAGCTCCGACTCTTTGAATCACCTCTGAACATTCAGACTGGAGGTAAAAACATTTATTGAACAACGACACAGAAACCAACAACGTGCTGATCAGCCTGTGAGAACTACGGAAGCCCAGAGTGTCCAAAACAGAAGAGGATGATCATCTCTGACTACAGATCAGTTTTTACTCCCCGAGTCTGTTAAAATGTCACTTTTTAGATTAATAATCTGATAATTATGACACAGAATAAAAAACATGGATTATTATTGAAAGCTGAGTTTGTATCTTACAGTTAATATGTTTAATTAAGATTTAATGAGTCACAGTTTAAAAACTAACTAAACTAATCGTCATTTGTGTTAATTAATCAGAATTATTAGATTTACTTCAGTTATTGTCATTAAACAACTTTGACTTCAGTTTCATTCTTTTATCTTTTAGTTATTAAATCAGAATTATGAGAATTGTTAATTCTATAAGTCGTGATAGTATTTTATATTTTGACTCAGTAAACATGTTTAACAGTTAATTTCTCTTTACATCGTTTTAACTTTGTACATCTTCAGTTACAGAATGTAAATGACGTCATCATTTTGACTTCAAACGTTTTATATTTGATTTAATGTTTTACAGTCACAATCTCGCACTTTATCTCATTACATCCAACGTTTAATGATTGATGAGAAGTTAATGAGAACTGTGAGTTAATTTCTCTTGATGTAATTTTGAGCTACAGAAATTCATCGTTCATTTTTTTGTTTAAAATCATAAAAAACGTAATTTTTTCACTTCAAAGCTTCAAAACTTTAACATTTAACTGTATTTTATTCTAAATATTTCGTACTTTTCTTTAAATACCCAAACATGAAACATCACTTAGAGATATTTTGTCTAAATATAAACTAAAAGTCGTTAAATCCAAATTATTTTATTCATTTTTATTTTAATCCCCTAAAAAAAAACAAAAAATCGATTTTTTCTGGATTCATTCAATTTAATCTAAATTTAAATCTGATGAGATTTCTAATAACTTCTAATCAATACGTCTTTATGTTTTACTGTGTGTGTGTGTGTGTGTGTGTGTGTGTGTGTGTGTGTCTCTTGATCTGGCCCTAACAGGCTTCCATACCTGATCAACTGATCACCTATTGATTGTCCTCCACACTGAAGCCTGTCACGTGTCTCTGCCTCACGGTCTCACTCAGGACTCAAACAAACAAACAAACAAACAAACACCTCCCTGCTGGTTTCTCCCTGTTACCATAGCAACACCGGGCATATTTACACCGGCACGCGGAGCTGAGTGTCGCAAACCGAGCGGCGGATTCCTGCAGTCTGACCTCAGATCAGATTATATAACACAGCGGCGGCACGGTGATCGATACATCTGTAATCTATTGACACACACACACACACACACACACACACACACACACACACACACACACTGTAGTGCCAACTGTGTTTTACAGTCTGTCTGCATTGCGTCGAAACCCCCCTCCCCTCCCCTCCTCTCCCCTCCCCTCCCTCCTCCTCCTCCTCCCTCCTCCTCCCCTCTCTCACTTCTTCTACATGAAAATCCCGCAACATGCCTCCAAATCACCGGAGAGCCGCATCACCCGCACGTCCCGCCTCCCTCCTCCTCTCCTCCGTGCGGGATCCCGCACCGCAGCGCCTCTCCCTCTGAAGCCTCCGCGCTGTTTTTCTGCGTCTCTCTCCCTTTTTTTATTTTTTTTATTTTACCGCAGCAGCACACACACACACGCACACGCACACACACGCACAGCGCGCTGGTCTTCCTGTCTTCATTCTGCTGATGCTGCAGTGTCGCTCCTCTCTCTCGTCTCTTCACATCTTCTCTCGTGTTTCCAGCATGATTTTGATAAATACTCAGTCCGGATTTTCGCTGCCGAGCCGCGGTACTGAAGCCTCCTCCTCCTCCTCCTCCTCCTCCACCTCCTCCTCCTCCTGCAGCGGGCTGCTCCGCTCGACGCTGAAAACCTACACCAAGAGGATACGGATGTTAACCAAGACAACATAGTCTATTAATTTTTCAGAGATCCTGTAAAACGATATCAGTATTAAACCCAAGTTGGGAGGAGAAGGTGCTGCAGGGTGAGGACGGATCTGCTGCCTCCAGATCAGCTCAGGTACGTTCATATATCGATCCAGAATCAATCAACCAGTCTTTGTTCATGTGAGTGTGTGCAGCTTCATGTGACAGGTGGTGTTGTGGTGTGAGTGAGTCCTGATGTGCTGCAGAGACGAAGCAGCAGGACTGCAAACTTGAATACTGATGTATGCGGTAAAAAATCCAGCAGATGCAGCGCAGCGTCTGTTCTGTGCTGCATGACGGATCCTCTCTGCATGTTTGGGTGTTGAGACGCGATGTGAACGGACATCTTGTGCTTGTTTCGTCCTCTCGCAGGTGAAGGACGAAGCGTTTGCCGTAGAGGAGGAGGATGATGGTGGAGATGAAGATGGAGACGGAGGCTCTGCACAGCGACCGGCCTCAGTAGAGGCTTCTTCACACCGACCTGCTGCTCCTCACCTTCACGCCGCCTCCTCTTCCTGTCCTCGTCCCACCAGGAAGGATGACCGTGGTGTCGACAGAAAACATGGACGAGACCTCCACCCTGCCGGGACACCCGCAGGATCCGTACCCGCCCGACGACGACCACGACGACCACGACTGCTGCGAGCGGGTGGTCATCAACATCTCGGGTCTGCGCTTCGAGACCCAGCTCAAGACTCTGGCCCAGTTCCCGGAGACGCTCCTCGGGAACCCCAAGAAGAGGATGCGCTACTTCGATCCCTTACGAAACGAGTACTTCTTTGACCGGAATCGCCCGAGTTTCGACGCCATCTTGTATTATTACCAGTCCGGTGGACGGCTAAGAAGGCCGGTCAACGTGCCGCTGGATATGTTCTCAGAGGAGATAAAGTTTTACGAACTTGGCGTGGAGGCCATGGAGAAGTTTCGAGAGGACGAAGGATTTATCCGAGAAGAGGAGCGGCCCCTCCCGGAGAAGGAGTTCCAGCGGCAGATCTGGCTCCTCTTCGAGCACCCGGAGAGCTCGGGGCCGGCCCGGGGGATCGCCATCGTCTCCGTCATGGTTATTCTTATTTCAATAGTCATATTTTGTTTGGAGACTTTACCAGAACTGAAGGAGGATCCCAACCAGCGGATGCAGATCGTGGGGAACATCACGGTGTATTACAAACCGAACGTCCTCACAGACCCTTTCTTCGTGGTGGAGACGCTCTGCATCATCTGGTTTTCCTTTGAGTTGATAGTCCGGTTTTTCGCCTGTCCCAGCAAGGCGGCGTTCTTTAAAAACATGATGAACTCGATTGATATCGTGGCGATAATCCCGTACTTCATCACGCTCGGAACGGAGCTCGCCGACGACCAAGACAGCAAGGAGGGGAAGGGAGGAGGGGAACAGGCCACGTCTCTGGCTATTCTCAGGGTAATCCGCCTGGTGAGGGTGTTCAGGATCTTTAAACTGTCCCGACATTCGAAGGGGCTCCAGATTTTGGGCCAAACTCTCAAGGCGAGCATGCGAGAGCTGGGCTTGCTCATCTTCTTCCTCTTCATCGGCGTGATTTTGTTCTCCAGCGCCGTCTACTTCGCCGAGGCCGAGGAGAAGGAGTCGTTCTTCACCAGCATCCCGGATGCTTTCTGGTGGGCCGTGGTGTCCATGACGACCGTCGGCTACGGGGACATGTACCCCGTGACCATCGGGGGGAAGATCGTGGGCTCGCTTTGCGCCATCGCCGGAGTGTTGACCATCGCGCTGCCCGTTCCCGTCATCGTGTCCAACTTCAACTACTTCTACCACCGGGAGACGGAGGGCGAGGAGCAGGCCCAGCTGCTCAACGTCAGCAACCAGAACTTGGCGTCGGAGACCAACTCGAGCCGCCGCAGCTCCTCGGTGGTCAGCAAGTCGGAGTACATGGAGATAGACGAGGACATGAACAACAGCATCGACAACTTTAGGGAGGCGAACCTCAGGACTGCCAACTGCACGGCGCCCAGCCAGAACTGTGTGAACAAGACGAAGCTGCTGACCGACGTGTGAGGCAGCGACGACGCAGCGGTGTAAATATGTAGAAATGTCTGGATGCTTTATCTCCATTGGTGCATTTTATTCTTCTTTTGCATTCAAACATGTGTGAATACTCAAAGAGGCACACATGGTCACTTTATAAAAAAGATAGAGGCTCAGTTACATCATGAAAACACAACCACGGAGTTGTTCGGCAATAGTTCACGGATCAGCAGGTGTCGGGGACGTTTTTGATAAATTACTCACTGATTTTAGACGTTTTGTGTATTAATCCATCACATGAAGCTCACAGGTTTATGTTTCCTCGTCGCTGTGCAGCAGAATATCATCACAGCCGTCGTCTTCTTCTTCTTCTTCTTCTTCTTCCTCTAGTTTTGGCACAGAGACGACAGAAAAGCCCGTGTCACAAACCGGAGGTGTTCAGTTTGAAAGATGTGGGCGTTCACCAGGCAGGGAGAGTCTATTAAAAGACACCGCTGAGTTGCATCATGGGAAACATTAGGTGTTGGTGCAGCAGTTAAGAGTGTCTTGATCTCTTAATCCAAATTTGCAAGTCTTTACCTGGAAGAAAGGGTCCAACAACAGACATTATTGTAGTTCTTGTTGGATTGCATTGTGGGAAATGTACGAAACAGTGATTTCTGGATATCTCTGCAGTGCAACCCTTTCACAGTGCAGTCATCTTTACTTTGCTTCCGTATCGTCGACTTCTTCGTGTCTTAAATGCAAATTTTAGAAACTCCAGTTTGTCTCGGATGAACTCAGATGAGCTAATTAATAAAGTGAATCTTGTTCTGGAGTTTATTTTGTAACAGGAGAGAGAAGGAAGGGAGCAAAGGAACCAAGTGAGAGGAAAGATTATCTCAGACTGTGTTTGTGAAGCATCTCGTGTGTGTAAGATACCAGAAAATACAAACAGAAAAGATTAAGATTAACAAACTGAAGGGAATAAAGGAACACTATTTATTAATCCGACACAGGAATTTATCAAAAACTCTCCCCGACACCTCCGACTGAGCAACAGACTCAAACTTTCAGGAAAAAAAACAACAACAGAACCCAGCTGAGGTCCGATCGGGCCGGCGGACGGCTTCCTGCAGAATCACACTCGGATGGATTACAGTTGGAAGTTCTGGCGTGTTTTTTCTCTGCGGCACATCCAGGGACACTTTGGAAAAACTCGGCGGCAGACGTGGATCGATGTTTTTTTCCAGGCACCTTATCAGAACCGAACAGGAAGCGTGCCGAGCCTTGTGGAGGATTATCTGCTGCTACAGACCGGCTGGAGGTTCCCTGTTCGACGCCACGCAACACTCCTTTATATAAAAGCATGTGGAGACTCTCTTCTCTCTTATATCGGCATGCACAAGACGTTACCTCATTCTTATTTTTTACATCTTCTCCTTCTTTGACCTCTCATCTTTTCTCCTCCTGCGAATTTTTTCTCTCATTTGTTTTCACCAAAAGTGCACTGGCTATTTATTTATTGTTTAAGTTATTTTGGAGCATTTAAGTGTTGAATGTTAAAAAAAGCATTAAGGGAACAGGAACTCTTCTTTTTTCGAAGATCATGGCATGTCAAAAATACTAAAGCATTATGGCCTAATTAGCTATGGTATAGCTACGTATACTCAATGCATGACAACAGTATTAAATTGCTTGCAGTTGTGGAGGGACCTCGGGAGCTGTGGGATGAGGATGATGAGGATGATGATGATGATTCTCCTCATTATTGTCAAGCTAACGACAGGATACGGTGCATGATGACGGCGCTAACTGCTGAAGGGGACAAATCTGCTGAAAAAAAACAAAACAAGAAAAAAAGAGGAAGAGACGTAAACGACGATCTCTTTTTAAAAAAAGACATTTCTGAAATAACATCGTCCTTTTCATTTATCTGAAGCTTTGATCTTTGACGACGGAGTGCATGGGATCATTTTATGTGATTTGTGACCCCCGATTTTTTTTTTCTTTCTTGCATTTGACTTTTAAAAAAAACAAGAAGTTTAAAGAAGGAAAGCAGAAATATTTAACAAATTTAATAGATATATTCTAAAAAATTAGTTTCTAGTGCCTTGAACCCCGTCTCATTCTAGAATTGATTAAAGTGCCTCCCGTTACAAAAAGACAGCAAAGAGCTTAACGATGTGCAGCTTAACTTCTCCTGCCATGAAGATGCACTGCTCCCTGCACATCTGGAAACAAGAGGGTTACAGACAAATGTTTCGATAAAGATATGAATTTATTCCTCCTCCTGGGGCCTCGCGTGACGACGGTCGGTGACACATAGCTGCATTACATATTTTAAAGACAGAGGAGATAAAACAAAGGTTGTTTCCTCTGTCGTTCTTCTGCAGGTGCTTCAGTTTGACCTCCATCACAGAACGTCTCAGTATTTTGGGTGTTATTCTCAAAAAATGATCTACTGGTGGGGCAACCAGACGGCTAACCAAGCTAGCTGTCTGCTTAGCTAAGCAGCAAACTACCCTTTTCATTCAAATGTCTCTAAATCAACAAGAAAGGAGGCTAAACATGTTAGCTTCCTGGGTTAGCTAACTACATAGGGCTCAACTGATGAGTCAGTTTGTCGGCTAACAAAACTGTCTGGTTAACAACCCTGCTGGAAAAACCAGCATAGACCAAAACCAGCAAGACCAGCATATGTTGTGTTTTGGTGCTGGTTTTGGTCTATGCTGGTTTTTCCAGCTAGGGAAGGCAGCAAACTACTTGCCTCGTAATCCAGATGAAAGTATCTGAAGCTAAACACATTAGCCTCTTGGATTAGCTAACTTCACAGGGATCACTACTGATGCGTCAGTTCATCAGCTAATGAAGGAGGCTGTTTGTGTAGCTAACTGCTAACAACCTGCTTAACAGTTTGTCTGTGAATCCAGATGAGAGGAAACAAATTACCCTGTTGGATTAGCTGTTGAAGCTAACTGCAGAGGCAGCCAGGTGGCTAACCAAGCTAGCTGCTAGGATCTACGATGTATGACTTAAAGTTTATCATGATGATTCTACTTCAACAGAAGTCAAGTTTAACTTGCTTCCTCGTCTGTTTGATGAAGCTCCTCATGTGTACTGATTGGAATAGTTAGCAACAGTTGCTAATGCAGAAGGCTAACTGGTGTTTAGCACTACCTATGTTGTGGACGGAGACATTTGTGGGGTGATTAATATAAAAAATAGAGTTTATTTGGAGATTTTAAGAGGTTTGTGCTGCCGTCGCAGATAACAGTGGCCAGATCTTGTTTCGCCTGCAAAGCCAGCAGCACAATTATGAGAATAACACTTAAAAAATACCACAAACAGAAAACTGATATCAGTAAGACACATCTGATGCATTATTATGAGGCTCATTATTTTCAGTTTCTTACAGAGATACAGATGCAGCAGATCGAGCTGCAGCTGCACTGACGTCGAGTCCTTGAGTGTCTTTCAAGATGAAAAGTGGTGTTTTGAGGCTGTTTAATCAATAAACAGCCTCACAATCATCTCATGGATTTACCACTTATATATTGACATATGGACAGGTTGCAAAAACCTCCAGAGACACGACTGTCAGTATTTAAAGCTTCTGCTCCGACTGCAGTGGAAACATTTCTAAGGACTCGTGCAGAAACTAGCAGCTCTTTATCACTTCATATCGACTGCCATCGTCAGAAGACACTGCCGCTCTCTGATCCTGGGACCAAACAAAAAGAAAAGAAAAATCACTGCCGATAAAGATAAAGCAGATCTGCACATTTTAAAACCAATCTATTCTGTGAAAATGTGGAAATAATGAGCCTCACACGTCGTCTCACAGTTCTGACCCGACCATTTTTTATGCTTTATTAAGGTTTAAATAATCCAACATGTTCTCAGTGTTTGGATAATTGAGGCTGAAGAAATTGGGGAGAAATTACGAGCAGAATAAATGTTTTCTCCAACTGGGAGCTGTGGATTTAGAGAGATAATGATGAATCTGACCACAGTGGAAGCAGTCGGTGTTTCCTCTGCAGAGCAGCCAGCAACTCAGCATCATCTGAACGTAACCACAGGCATTAGTCACTCTGCATGCCAGCAAAATGGCTGCTGCTGCTGCTGCTTCTGCTGCAGCTGGAGTGTTGCTCTGAGGAGGAAGCACATGGCCGTCTCTGCTGTGGTGTTTTCAGGAAGGAAATGTCAACACGAGAACCGATTATTGAGTCTGAATGATTGAAAAACAAGGAGAGAGGAGCAGAAAGATCTGGACACAATGTGCACGACGCAGGACTCAGTTCTGTTCTGCAGTTTGTTCTCAAAATTCAGTCACAATGACAGCTGCAAGTGATGAATCATCACGTAATGATCAGCAGATCTGCTCTCACCCCCACACATTCCCTCCTCGCTTAGTGTTGACACTTAGACTCGACCGCGAGGCGACACTCGAACAAATTATGTGACACTTAAAAACAAATAGTGAGTGTAACTTACAAGCCGCGGAGCTCAAAATGTTTCCTTTCTGCTGTTGTTAAGATGAAAATGGTGGCGCACTGAAGCCCTGAGAGGCAGGAAGACTTTTCCACTGATCTGTTTTCTGAACAAACACGGGTCAAACATGACGTCCTCCATCTTGTCCTGTCATGACAAGTACAATTCTTCTTTTTCTCTCTCTCGAGATCTCAAGTTATTCATGTCGTCGTCACACAATTACAAATGTTTTCCTGAGATAACGAGATAATGTGCGTGAAAACGACTTCATATAAACATGTGAATGTTTTACGTGTTGGTGTGATCTGAAGGTGTTCACATCATGGCTGCTGTCAGGGATGTAAACACTGAGTAATTCATCTCGTTATCTCAGGATAACCAAGGTTGTTGTGCAAGGATAGATTAAGTTCCTTGACATTTTTTTAATTTTCCCCTCAGGGCTTCCGTAGATTCCCAAGCACCTTTGACCGTCACTCTGCTCAGATTATTAAGAAATAACTCATGATTTGGGATCTTACATATTTAAAGGTGTACCTTAAAAGATTAACCGCTTACTGCTGCTAACTGTAGCTCGTTGGCTCAGTTAACCAAGGAGCTAGCAGCTGTATTAGCAGAGTGTTGTTGTTGTTTACTGTTGGACTATGAACTTCAAAGTGGCTAGGAGCTAGCTGGTTAGCATGCTAACTTCAGTTGATATCTCTGCTGTTTTAAGCTAACATTTTCACACATTGCACCTTTAAAGAGCATGTTTACCTGCACATTCAAGTCAAAGATGCTGAATTCAACCCTGAAATTCACTTTTTTGTAAACAAACTGTTTTGAGTTTACAGTTCCTTCACAGCAACATGTGAAGCTTTTACAACAATAAACCTTCACATTGTTGCAACTAGTTTGTTGAAATCAAACAGTGGAAAAGGCCAAAATTAATGTGGCACCTTGACGAAACTCTCATGTGTTCAATCATTCAGGGTGTTTTAGTCGGAGGGTCAGTTGTGATGAACAGTGTGACGTTCGTTCAGTTTGAGGAAACATCACCTCCAAACATGCAGCTTGTGTCGAGCAGCTCAGCAGCAGCTGCCTCGTCTGAGTCAGGAGGTTTAGTTACGTAAGAGTCTGCAGGTTTTTATTTTCCAACAGCTCAGAAGTGAAATCAGCAGCGGAGGGATTTGGTTTCGGGATGAAAACTCTGCAGACTCATCGGCAAATTTCACACTTGAAAATGACTTCCTGCGACTTTGGAGATTTGGAGCTGAATCTCATCAGAGTCAATGTGCGTGTCTGCACTTATAAAACACCTGAGCAGCCGAGCACATCCGCCCACACAGGTGTTTTCACTTCACACCTCGTCTCAGAGGTTGAGCCGCTTTACCAGGACTGCTGCAAAACACCTGTTTGGGTGAACGGTGCCTTTAAAACCTTAGTTAATTACTTTTATTCAGAGGTCAGCAGGACATGAACAGATCCCACAGGTTGTGAGTCTTTGTGAGCTTGTGAGCTTTAGGATTAATAAGACACCAGGTGGTCTTTTTAATCTGAGCTGTGTCTTTTATCCAAATAACTTTTACACACAAGATAACTCCTGGGAGTAAAGCTGCTGATACCCGTGTACACGAGTGTCAGCAGCTTTACTCCCAGGAGTTATCTCTTGTGTAGAAGTTATAATTTGCTCACTGAAATTGTGTGTAAAAGTTATAAATTGCTCACTGAAAAAACAAATTAACTCCTAGGAGTAAAGCTGCTGTTACTTGTATACACAAGTATCAGCAGCTTTACTCCCAGGAATTATCTTGAGTGTAAAAGTTATAATTTGCTCACTGAAATAATGAATTAACTTCTGGGAGTAAAGCTGCTGATACTTGTATATACGAGTATCAGCAGCTTTACTCCCAGGAATTATCATGTGCGTATAATTTATAATTTGCTCACTGAAATAACGAATTAAGACAAAAATCTTTGAGTGCTAAAGTTAGAAAAGTCCGTCTGTGCTGGACGACGTGCTTCCTGGAGGTTTCCTGTGTGTCTGTGTGTCATCGACCGCTCGTCTGAGGCTCGTTGAACAAAACTGCCGTTGAACGAAGAACAAAATAAATCCCTTTAATTAAAGTTTCAGTCAGATGAAAAACAAAAACAAACGCTTCAGAGGTGCTTCATGTCGAACATGCAGTCGCTCCAACGGAGGCAACGATTACAAATCTCACAACTTGTTTTTCTTTTTTCTTTTTAAAAGAATGAAATCACATAAAAAAATGAAATCCTATATTTTCTTGACAGATGTTTAAGATTAGTGATTAAAAGCAACATCAGGGTAGTTTGGTAGTGTCGTGGTTTTTAACTCCTGTTTGTTCATATCTGTCGTGTTTTAGGCCAAAAGTCTGAGACGTATCTGCACCATGAAGGGACCAAAAGATGTTTTATAGTTTGTTGTTTTCACATCATCAGAGCAGCTCGACAGACGGAAAACAAAGAACATTTTCTAGATTGTTGCTTCACAAAATGTTGTTTCTGTCTGCAGTAATGAGGACGATCGACGCCTTTCCCTTCCAGAATAAAGTTCACATCATTTTAGTTTTCAAGCTTCCAACTGCCAAGTCCAAAATGTTAATTACTGCCGATCACGTGATTGATCAACCAGTTCTGATTAATCTGTTGTTTTCAGGATATCTGGGAAATGTTTTGGTTTGATTCTCCTGTAATCTGTTTCGACTGCTGACGTTAAGCCATGAACGCAGAGTTTCTCAACCTCCACAGATTTTTGTGTGATTATACTTTTCACCTGTCACGCCACACGTCACTCATGTGCAGCTTTAAACTGACAGTATTGCATGATTTCTGTTCTTCTGAGCCTCTGTGCCCTTTACGACAGATCACTGACCAGTAAAATGAATCAATCATCTGAATCGGAGTCTATTGATTTGTTTACAAGGAAGTTAATGACAATTTAGAAATTCCATCTCATGAGGATGAGCTGAAGGAAGCTGCTCAGTAGTCCGACGGCACTGTCGCCATCTTTTGTCCACAGGGGGCGCCACGGTTAACAGATAAAGCTTCCCTGTCGTAGCTTCATGTAAATGTACCCGGTATTTGCTGGTTTGGCTGACGAAGTGGAAGGATTTCTTGAACTGATTTCTTTTTCTGTGTTTTGACTCCGGCTTGGTCAGCGGCCCGATGTTACAGGCGATGATACCCCTCCAGTGTAGTCAGTAATGGCGGGAGGGTGAGATGGTTTGATGGGTCAAACACAGGACGTCTACCCAAACCAGGATCTTTTCCTGAACCTAACTGAGTGGTTCTGGTGCTTAAACCAAAACAAACTGCGACCGTTTCACAACAGTTAACAGTTAAATCAGTGATAAACGTTCCAGACCTTCATCGCACCGTCATCACTCTTTGGTTTGGTTCAGATAAACATTGTGGTTTGGGTGAAAATTTGCTGCTGTAGTAACCAATATGGCCACTAGAGGTCCCCTCCAAACCGGAAACATAAATCCAGATCATAAGCTGCTTACAGAAAACCTTTATACCGTTTTTTTTAATCATCATCATACCTCAACGAGGAAACAGGACGATTATCAGCATGGCTGTTGTCTTGTACCAGTAACAGACGTACTGAACCGTCATCGCACACTTGCAGTTTGGTTCGCTTTATGTAACAAAACTACTTCCTAGGTTCTGGAGGTCCTGGTGGTTTGAGTTTAAATAACTACAGTAACTACATACACAAGTTCTGCCTCTGCTTGACTTCCTTCTTTGCTGCTGTTAGAACCACTACGGCCACTCGAGGTCGCTGCCTAACAAGACCAGTAAATCTGGATCGTAACTCGCTCGCACGGACGACTTATTGGCTTGTTTTTGTGATTATCCTCGGACCATCGACAGCGAACGTATCTTACTTCAGTTATTAACAGACGTATGTGAAAGTATAAAAAACAAAAACACATTGTTTGTTGTTGTTTACACGGGAGCAGCGGCCTCCTGTTCGAGAGTCCTCCGTCCACCTTCGTTCTCCTCCCTCTGTGGACTCTGTCGCTCTTTACACTACATCACCTGACTTCCTCCTTTGCTGCCGTAATAATCAATCCGGCCACTCAAGGTCGCCGCTAACAGGAAATGTAAATATGGGTCGTAATAAGCTGCTTTCACAGTCGACCTGTACGTTGTCTCCCTGACGGGTTGACTTTATGATGGACATTGTTGTCGTCGTTAATTATCATGATCAGGATCAGCAGCTGATGTTCTGATATTTATACCTCATGTCCAACTTTTCAAGCATCTAAAAATGAGGAGTTGCATTATATTTTCTGGAGCTAAATCGTCTTGGCCCGGTTCCTGCTGACCTCATCACCCATCAGCTCGCTCCGCCTGCCTTTAATCATTTCGGGGGCTCTTTGTTTGACATCGTTGAGCGATCCAGGTCTCCTCGCCGCCCGAATCCAGTTAGATTACATAATGTTTTGTTGATTCTGTTTCCCTGCTCGCTCCGGAGCGTGGACTTTATAACCATAACAACAGTTTGCTTAGTGCACAAAGAAAACAGTCGTTTAGCATCACCTCTGCGGTGTCGAGCTTGTGTCAGCGAGCAGAGAGCTGCAGGATGAAACTCTGATCCACGTGGCCTCACCTGCACCGACACACGGCCAGCAGCGCAGCATCTGGACGCAGTCAACCAGAAGCCGATGTACATGTTAGCCCGCATCTTCTATTACTCTCATCTGATTTAACTCGGTAATTACAGCCTCCATCACCATCTCCTCTCGTTTGTGTCGCTGCTGAAGCGTCGTGCACGCTCCGGGTCGCTCGTTAAACCCAAGAAATGTGTTAATTCTCTGCTTAAAAAAAGACGAAGCAGCGAGCAGTGAGCAGATTGATCCTCTGAATGTCCTCCTACTGACATGTTACAGTCCAGTTCTCTGTCCTGTGTAGAATCTGGAGGAGTGACAGATGTGAAGTGTATGTATGTTAATAGTGGCTGAAGGCAAAATGAGAGTTAACAAAGCCAAATGTTCAACCAACAGTGATGACATGAGAGGGAAGAGAGGAAGGAAGGAAGGAAGAGAGGAAGGAAGGAAGGAAGGAATGAAGGAAGGAAGGATGATATAAAGTCCTCCTCTCCTCCTCCTGATGATGATATAAAGTCCTCCTCTCCTCCTCCTGATGATATAAAGTCCTCCTCTCCTCCTCCTGATGATGATATAAAGTCCTCCTCTCCTCCTCCTGATGATATAAAGTCCTCCTCTCCTCCTCCTGATGAGATATAAAGTCCTCTCCTCCTCCTGATGATGATAAAGTCCTCCTCTCCTCCTCCTGATGATATAAGTCCTCCTCTCCTCCTCCTGATGATGATATAAGTCCTCCTCTCCTCCTCCTGATGATATAAAGTCCTCCTCTCCTCCTCCTGATGATATAAAGTCCTCCTCTCCTCCTCCTGATGATATAAAGTCCTCCTCTCCTCTCCTGATGATATAAAGTCCTCCTCTCCTCCTCCTGATGATATAAAGTCCTCCTCTCCTCCTGATGATGATATAAAGTCCTCTCCTCCTCCTGATGATATAAAGTCCTCCTCTCCTCCTCCTGATGATATAAAGTCCTCCTCTCCTCCTCCTGATGATATAAAGTCCTCCTCTCCTCCTCCTGATGATATAAAGTCCTCCTCTCCTCCTCCTGATATTAAAGTCCTCCTCTCCTCCTCCTGATGATATAAAGTCCTCCTCTCCTCCTCCTGATGATATAAAGTCCTCCTCTCTCCTCCTGATGATATAAAGTCCTCCTCTCCTCCTCCTGATGATATAAGTCCTCCTCTCCTCCTCCTGATGATATAAAGTCCTCCTCTCCTCCTCCTGATGATATAAAGTCCTCCCTCTCCTCCTGATGATATAAAGTCCTCCTCTCCTCCTGATGATATAAAGTCCTCCTCTCTCCTCCTGATGATATAAAGTCCTCCTCTCCTCCTCCTGATGATATAAAGTCCTCCTCTCCTCCTCCTGATGATATAAAGTCCTCCTCTCCTCCTCCTGATGATATAAAGTCCTCCTCTCCTCCTCCTGATGATATAAAGTCCTCCTCTCCTCCTCCTGATGATATAAAGTCCTCCTCTCCTCCTCCTGATGATATAAAGTCCTCCTCCTCCTCCTGATGATATAAAGTCCTCCTCTCCTCCTGATGATATAAAGTCCTCCTCTCCTCCTCCTGATGATATAAAGTCCTCCTCTCCTCCTGATGATATAAAGTCCTCCTCTCCTCCTCCTGATGATATAAAGTCCTCCTCCTCCTCCTGATGATATAAAGTCCTCCTCCTCCTCCTGATGATATAAAGTCCTCCTCTCCTCCTCCTGATGATATAAAGTCCTCCTCTCCTCCTCCTGATGATATAAAGTCCTCCTCTCCTCCTCCTGATGATATAAAGTCCTCCTCTCCTCCTCCTGATGATATATAAAGTCCTCCTCTCCTCCTCCTGATGATATAAAGTCCTCCTCTCTCCTCCTGATGATATAAAGTCCTCCTCCTCCTCCTCCTGATGATATAAAGTCCTCCTCTCCTCCTGATGATATAAAGTCCTCCTCTCTCCTCCTGATGATATAAAGTCCTCCTCCTCCTCCTGATGATATAAAGTCCTCCTCTCCTCCTCCTGATGATATAAAGTCCTCCTCTCCTCCTCCTGATGATATAAAGTCCTCCTCTCCTCCTCCTGATGATATAAAGTCCTCCTCTCCTCCTCCTGATGATATAAAGTCCTCCTCTCCTCCTCCTGATGATATAAAGTCCTCCTCTCCTCCTGATGATATAAAGTCCTCCTCTCCTCCTGATGATATAAAGTCCTCCTCTCCTCCTCTGATGATATAAGTCTCCTCTCCTCCTGATGATAGTAAAGTCCTCCTCTCCTCCTGATGATATAAAGTCCTCCTCTCCTCCTCCTGATGATATCAAGTCCTCCTCTCCTCCTGATGATATAAAGTCCTCCTCTCCTCCTCCTGATGATATAAAGTCCTCCTCTCCTCCTGATGATATAAAGTCCTTCCTCTCCTCCTCCTGATATATAAGTCCTCCTCTCCTCCTCCTGATGATATAAAGATCCTCCTCTCCTCCTCCTGATGATATAAAGTCCTCCTCTCCTCCTCCTGATGATATAAAGTCCTCCTCTCCTCCTCCTCCTGATGATATAAAGTCCTCCTCTCCTCCTGATGATATAAACTCCTCCTCTTCTCCTCCTGATGATATAAGGCCTCCTCTCCTCCTCCTGATGAGATAAAGTCCTCCTCCTCCCTCCTGATGATATAAAGTCCTCCTCTCCTCCTCCTGATGATATAAAGTCCTCTCCTCCTCCTGATGGATATAAAGTCCTCCTCTCCTCCTCCTGATGATATAAAGTCCTCCTCTCCTCCTCCTGATGATATAAAGTCCTCCTCTCCTCCTCCTGATGATATAAAGTCCTCCTCTCCTCCTCCTGATGATATAAAGTCCTCCTCTCCTCCTCCTGATGATATAAAGTCCTCCCTCTCCTCCTCCTGATGATATAAAGTCCTCCTCTCCTCCTCCTGATGATATAAAGTCCTCTCCTCCTCCTGATGATATAAAGTCCTCCTCTCCTCCTCCTGATGATATAAAGTCCTCCTCTCCTCCTCCTGATGATATAAAGATGTCTCCATCAGCTTGTCTGCTGTGATCACAGTCTGCAGGAGAGAACATATCACAACCTGATCTCAGATCAGATTTACAGCCTCTACATTCAGTCCAGCTCGTGCTAACACTTTTAGCTCAGCAGCTAAACGCTGTAAATAACGTCTTTATTATTGTGTATTTATTCCCATAAGAGTCCCACATTAATTCCAACATTCCCTTGTAGACGTCCAAGAGACCATCTTCTTCTTCTTCTTCTTCTTCTTCTTCTTCTTCTTGTCTCTTCCTGTTTCGTCCGTGTACGAGCAGTTACCTGTGGAAGGACTTGACAAACGTCAGGTGAAAAAACTGACTCCAGATCAGCTCATGTTGATCACATGTCCTGGCTGTAAAACTTGACGTCCACATACTTGTGTCCGTGCGGCGCTCCTGTCACTCCCTGCAGTTTGTTCCATCAGACTAAACTGCTCTACAACGCTCGTTATCTGCTGGATCCATCAATTAGTCAGATATAACAGGACTATCCTCGAGCTCCGGGACGCCCTCCAGTACTCATAAATTCTGGCAGAGCCGCCGTGTAATCTGCTGAACTGGCGGCCGCGCTGCAGATCCCAATTAGGTGAAGCCGCCTGCTGCTGGCGTCCGGCTCAGTGTCGTCCTCAGGTACATGAAGACGACCTGGTGAAGAACAGTTCATCTCTGAAATACGTCGTTATCACAGGAAGATAACGAGCGCAGACTGAATCTGAACCACTAACAAGAGTCTGACGTCTGTGAGCAGGCCGACGGTAAAGACGTCCATTACAACCAGCTGCAGCAGAAATACAATGAAAACCTTTAAACTTTATATAAATAAATAAAAATGGTCCCATGGCAAATCATCAGTATGAGACTTAGAATAAAACAATATGAGATAAAAAGTCATAATTGTGGGAATAAATGTGAAATTATGAAACAGAAATGTATGAGATTAAGGTCGAAATTATGAAATACATTTTCTTTATTATGGGATTAAACTCACAATGATGAGATTAAGGTCAAAATTATGGGATTAAAGTTAACATTTTAAAGTTAAATTCACAGTTTTAAATTCTCAATGTATCTCATGACTTTTAGATTCTATAATTTATATTTTCAGCCTCAGTTTTCATAATCTCATAACTGCACCTGAACAGCCTCACCTGAGATCACGATCGTTCTTTTCATTCAACTTTGATCTACGACTGTCCTTGAACGCCTCGTCCTTGGCTCGGAGGGTTTGCATCTGAACTTTAAGACGTGTCCTCAAAAACTTGTGAGATTAAGAAACTTGGAAACTTCCCGTCACAGCTGTCGGTCTGACTGACAGCTCATTTCAGCGAGAGCGGCGAGATGGTCAAAATGTTTCCACTAATCCGAACTGCTCTGCAATCGACGCTCCGCCATTCATATAAATAAACATGGCATGAGAGGAACAGTGTTTACATGTGATGCATTATCATGTTGCTATTTTTACCCTCATAAATGCATTTAATCTGCGGGCGTCTAATGCTTTGCGTGACCGCGGAGCAACACAAGAAGCATCACTGAGGAGCTGCTGCAGCACAACTAATTACAGCCGCAACCACACAAACCCTTCAACCGTGATTGGTTCTGTTCAAACATGACAGTCCGGAGCGAGTGTGTGGCTCACGGCTCAGCTGGAGACGGATGACTGATGGTTCTGCTATTAGTTCTGGATGCGGCGTTCGAACGTGAAGTGGAGAGACGAGGCTGCCGAGCGTTTCTGAGGGTCAGGTGATTAACATGAGCGTCTCTGCAGCCACACTGACTCTATAACCCCACTCGGCTCGGCACAGGCTGGGAAAGCGCTGGAAGCAGGAGAGACAATGCAATGAGGAAGTTACATAACAACACACACACACACACACACAGTGGCAGTCCTCAGCTGCAACCTCCACTGCTGCTCAAAAAAAAGCCGGAAATCAGTGAGAGAGCAAAGATGGGGCTGAGCTCGTCCTGGTTCACGACGTGAGTGACAGGCGATGACTCCCGAGGACACGCTGGGCTCCACTTTCCCCAAATCAGAAGGCTTTTAAACCCACAAAGTCACTGTCGCTCCAGAACAACACCCACAGACCTGCCGGGTTCGGGTCGTCACAGCCAGAGATTAGAGGAAACTAATCTCGGCCGTCGGTGCTGAAATAAGAAGTCAAGTAAACAAAAACTATCGAGCGTTTTCCCAAGAGAGTCACAGAAAAGACGAGTCGCGACCAGATCCAAACACGGGCCGGTGTCGGACGCTCGTACACGTAGTTCACATGCCAACACGTAAATCACACGTGTTACGTGTTTATATTTATAGTTTCAGGGACTTTAATGTTGTCACAGCGTTGTGCTCATGACCCGGTGAGGCACAAAAAATACCCGATTAGCCAAAGAAAAGATCATGTTTTTGTCTTTTGTAATGAAAAAACGTGTTCTCAACATCTCTCAGTGTCTCATCAGAACATCTCATCAGAAAATATCTGGTTCTGTCGTCACAGAAATGTCTGTAAGTGACCAGGAGTCTCGTTAAAGACAGCTGGGTTTTTTAATCTGTTAATTAAATCGTTTGTTCCTTCTTCTCTCGTATATAAATCTGATCTGTAGCCGCAGAAAAACAAGAAGACGACGATATTTGTTTTAGATAAAAACCCACAGTGAGCTCACAGACGAGCACACACTGGCTGTGAGTCGGACACGTTCAGGTGTTTCTCTGGAGACGATCACTCCCATCAACAACAGCTGAGTCATCACGAAGCCCGACAGGAAACAAAGAGCGATCCGAACACGAGCTGGAGCTGAACTCTGTGCGAGGAGCCGGGGATTTGAACTGCAGCGGCATGTGAGTGAAACATACTTAATTTATAGTTCAAAGCCCAGAAATCTTCTCTCCCCCTCAGATTCGGCTCTTCTGTCCGTCAGCTCCCCCACTGTAATGCTGACGGGCAGATTTAAGCCTCGCGTTGCGTAAGAGCCAATCTTCTGTGTGGAGGTTCAGTCGTCGGCTGAGGAGCGCAGGTCGCCTGAGAATCTACCTGAAAGCACCGGATCTCATGCGACTCCTGTTAATCCCACCAGTTCTCCTCCAGCGAATCACAACGTCCACACGATGATCAGTTTGCCTGAACTCACCTGGATTTAAGTTCACATGCTGTCAGAATAACTGAGCTTGTTGGTGCGTTATGATTCGTTTCGGCAACACTTTACGATTCTTTAGGCTCAATTTTCAGTTTGATGTAGTGACAGTGCCGTGCTGTTGCTTTAAACATGCCGAGTTTTGACTTAAAACACCTGGTTTTGTTTTATCAAATAGCTCGAAAATGTCTGAATGTCTTTCCAAAAAGATTCTGATATTGTCGGCAAAAAAACGCAGCTGCACACGTCCCGACTGCTCGTCAGAATAACCGGGTTTGTTTCCAGAAACAGGGCTGAAAATGTCCCAGTGTTTCGATAAAGTTATCTGGTTTCAATGCCACGAACACGTCCTGACATCTCGTTTAATACAACCTGTTCTGTCAACACAAACACGTCCTGACTGCTCGTCAAAATCAAGTTTCCCACCTTCACAAATGTTGAAACACAGTCTCGAGCGGTGGTCACTGGCTTCACATCGACGTGCGACGTAAAGAAAGTGATCAGAAACAATCAAAAATTCATCAATGAAACAGTCAAATTATCTGAGAAAACTTAAAATATCCTCTTGAAACAATAATTTCTGTTCACGAACGATAAAACAATTTGTTATTGTTATTGTTTTTGGTCTTTTTAGTGTGTTGAACAATCTGTAATCTCAGTTCTCACCACGCTAGCTTAAATTTAAATGTAAATGTTAGCATCCGGCTAGCTGCCTGCAGACATGTGAAGTGTTTAAATGTGCAAAAGAACTGCAACAAACAAACAGAGAACGTTTTCAGACGATCAGGAACAAAATCTGAATCTGACACTTTTGGATTTGACCTGTTAAACAACATTAAATAACATATTAAAGAGAACAAACTCTTAATTCAAGAGCAGGAAATACTTTGTGCTCCTGCTGCTTCTTTATGTTTCTAATGTAAGTAGCAATATATTATAAAAATCAATTTGTTTCATGTTTTATTCTTTATTTACCTTCATGGACGTTTGAGCCTTCAGTTTGATGGTGGACAGCTGTGAGGAGGCGGGATCGTGTTTGAATCTGATTGAATGTATTATTTAATAATCAAAATAAAGATGTTCACAGATAAAATGAGCAGATTCTGGATAGCAGGTGGCAGAACTTTATCGCACGCTGGTACCAGTTATTAAACCGGTTTCGTTAACGTGAACGCAACAATAGACCCTGAACACAAAGCCGACGCTCACCCGCAATTATGTGGAGAAGACGGATGAAAACGGCGACGTGAAGTTCATTATATCTTCACGTAGGTTATTTTAAACCCGGGCTGTACCGGGTCATTAACTGGAGCCGTGTGTGCAGAAGAGAGTAAATAGGAAACGATTGCCTCATCGGCGTGTGGTAATGAAGGGTTTTCAGCCGAGCTGCTCAGCTGGCTCGAGGACTGTGACACGGGAACGTAAGACTCAGATGAGCTTATGTAACCTAATTGTTTAGCCTCGGAGAAGAGCGGTTATCTTTAAAACGGGAAACATTGTGAGGGCCTGAATTAATCAAATATATGTAAACGCCAGAGAAAATGCTAATTAATCCCTCCTCTGTGGATCAGCCCTCACACTCACATCACCTCCACTCTGAGCTCGCTGACTCATCCTGTCAACGACTCTGATTCATCAGCTGCACGTACGAGACGCAAATAACACATTCACGATCGTGTCAGAGGAGCAGAGGAGGAGGAGCAGAGGAGGAGGAGCAGAGGAGGAGGAGCAGCGACCTCCTGCAGGAGGCGAGCTGTCCAATCTATCAGCTCGTTAGCTGCAAGTTATTATCAGCAATGCAACATAACTCTACACAACACACACTGTTGGACTCCTTGCTCCGTATTAACGTATGATACATGTTGAAGAGCTGCTAGTAACATGTCAGCTTAGCCTGCTCACGTGGAGGAATCAGCTGTGTGAATTAAAGGAGCAGTTCACCCAGAAAGGTCATCCTCTCCTCCTGATGATATAAAGTCAGGGGAAGTGTCGTAGTCGACTGAACATTTCTGCTGAAAAGACGTTATTAACGCCCTCGACATGCGGTCGAAACTCATGCTAACACTTTTAGCTCAGCAGCTCCAGTAAAGATTTCAGCTTTAAAACTGCATAAATTACGTCTTCAGATCAGTTTGTGATCTCGGGGCTTCTGCAGACCTGGATTACAGATCCTGACTTCTCATCTCAACAAATATCTGGGTTTGTCACAAAACATCCTGATTCGTTGCCTCCAACATGACCTGAATATCCCGACATCTTGTCAAAAACATCCAGTTTGTTGGCACCATCACGGCGGGACACGTCCTGCTTAAAAACATCCAGTGGTTTCGTCCCTTCACACTTGCTGAAACTCAGTCTTGAACAGTGGTCACTGGTTTGCGGCCTTCTCACCGAGCTCGTGTGCACCAACTTCAGACGGAGTGCATGCTCATACTTTTAGCTTAGCAGCAGCACACAGTCAGTTTTTAGTTGATTAAGTTTATTGGGGGTAAAAGGAAATAAAGGGCATTATATTTTTTTATTTTTAGAGATATTTGGGTTATTTTATGAATTTGTGAGGCAAGAGAGAGAGTAGCTGTATTTATTTTAAAAGAGTTGTAAATGTTAAAACACAAATAATAATTTCTGTGTAAATGTTGTCACTGAGACTTCAGCAAGAGGAAGAAGAAATATAGAGCTTAAGGACGAATATCAAATTAAAAAAAGATCAAATATGAATATTTCAGTGTTTTTTGTTCTTGAATTGGAACAAAATGCTTCATCACAAAACACAAACTGACTGAATTTATCAAGTTTAATTCTATTTATTCATAAACAACTAAATTACATTGCTCAGAGAATAATGCAGTCAGCATAGTGTCAGACAGAGCATGACAAGAGACTCAGCCGTTTAAAACACCCAGTGTGGTGATGCGAAATTGATTTAAAAAGATAATAAATGAAACAAAAATATAAAACTGCTGTAACAACAAACGTTCTGACTGCAGTTTGGATCGTCGCTGTCCGTGTTGCTTCTGCAGGCAAAGAGCTAAAAAACATCCAATAAGCAGAAAACAAGCAAACAAAGAGGCATCAGTGAACGTTATCTAACCAGACTGACTGAACGCAGCGTTTCCACATGAGCGGCTGCTGCCATCACTTCTGCATCATCGGCTTTAAGTGCAGCACCGTAACCATCGGCCACAGGGCTCCGCAGCACCTACACTGATGAGGATGAGGATGAGGAGGATGACACCTCGGGGTGCTGCTGCTGCTGACAGCCAATCAGATAGTCAACCTACAGAAGCATCGGTACCGCTAATGCGTCGTGTTTCATGCCGTTACGTAAGATTACAACACCTCCACTCACTGCATTTATTAGAGGTTCATTCCTGAAGCTGCGCTGCTGCGTGTCTTCACTGAAGAATCCTTTATTATGTGTTTCTATTTGATATGAACAAGATGCAAATAAACCCGTTCATCACTGGAAAGAACATGAGGTTTCTGCACAAAGACAGAAAGAAGTTCATATAGAACATTTGCTGAATTTACATGAAGGTCCAAATAATGCAGAATCTGTCAGAGACAGAGTTTCACAACGTTATCAAGTTTGTTTTAACTCAGCAACTCTTAAAATCACTATGTTTGTTAAGGGAGTCTGGTGATGTTGAGGTGGAGAAGCATTTAATGTTGAATTTACAAGAAGGAGACAATGATTCAGAATTTGTCAGAGACAGAGTTTCACAAAGTCTTCTTCAGTGTTTGTTGGCCTCCTGGTGGTTGAAATGTTAATTTCAATTTAAATATTGTGACGTGTGTTGAAGTCAAACATATCAAAAGTAACAGCTGTTCTCTGTGCTGAACTTCCTTTACTTCTTCTTTCACATATTTTAAGAAACCTCGCACATACTGCACCTTTAAAATCCAGATTGATGAGACTCCATATTTTCCTCATGGAGAGATTTAAAAAAAAATTACAAAATATTCTTTTAATAATTTGAGTGAACTGACTCTTTAGCTCTGGCACTGGAATCCTGTCCGACCAGACTGACCTCGTCTTCCTGTGTTGTAAGTCAGCTAACATGTAAATATGACGTGTTTATATGATCCGACTCAGACCGTCTGACGGCTCGGAGGTCCGTTTGGACCGTGCGATGATATGCGGACGAACAGTACAAAGGTCCGTGATGATTTATGAAAACGAGACTTTGCAGTGATGTCACAGTTAAAGCAGACGAACAGCGTTGTGATTCACGGTGTTCACTGAGGTGAGAATCCACCGGACTCTTCTTGTTGTTGGCAGCGTGCGTGGTGATACTTCAGGCTGTCGCTGCACAGCTGCTTCGCTCCTGCTTCAGACTCACTTTACACTTCAACTTGTTTTATGTTTAACAGCTCACACTCTTCTCTTATAGCAGAAGAGACTTTAATTAACACTTCAAATAACATTATCACCTCAAAATATGTTCATGCACAACGAGCTGTTATTAGAAAATGTGTTTTTATTATAACTGCAGTGTTTTCTAACATTTGTTTCCCTAAAATATTCACTGCAATCTTCTCTACAACTACAGCGAATAAAAACACAATAACTTGCAAATATTAAGACAGTTCTCAGCTATGGACGTTGTTTTTTATTTAAATATTGGCTTTTTAAATTTTTGATTAAGAACATTAACACACGTTAAAAACACTGAAATTACCTTACTGTATTTTTATGTGGAAAAAGTAACATTTCTGTAGAATAATTGAAATTTTATGGCTGTTAACGATTCTAAGTTACAGTCTGTAAAATAACAGAAAATGTAACTTCTTATAGTTAAAATATGATTCTTGGCTTTAATGTTACATGAGAGCTTTATTTAATAAAGAAAACTTAGACATGTAAAACACTGAAATTGACCTAAAATATGATCGAACACTTTAATAAAACAACAGATCAGACTAAAAATCACATCAAGGTGTTTTTCTCTGTGAAAACTTCCATAATAGAACAAGATACATGTCGATTATTAAAATGTCCTTACAATAAACTCTCACATATTAGTATTTTAATGAACATGGATGTAAAAGTTTCATCTATAAAGTACAACAACAAAAAATTGTGAAATTGTTAAATTTAACTATGTAGGAAAAAAGTTAAATTTCTGTAACAATTTAAATGTCATGGCTGTTTATGTTGCAGATTTAAGACGTTATTTGAATTATTTGTAATTTAGTGGATTGTTTCATGTATTTCAAACATACAGGAAAATAACTCTCATACAAACACGCTAACTTTCAATAATGAAAACTCTTTTAAGCTTGAATTTACTGATTTTACCTTTAAAAATGGTCGAACAATTCCATAATTATATAAAATGTCACAGTTTCAGCTTTTAAATAAAAAAAATCAGCACGTGGAAAATTATGATACATTTGCGGAAAAAAGTAAATTTTCTATGATGAAAATAGAAAGAAGACAATTTTATGATTCTTTACAGTTAGAGATATTTCATGTTATTTTACATTAGATCTGCACATTTACAGTCATTTTTATGAACTTTGAATTTTGGTGTGTTTCAAAAAAATTGAAAGAAACTGTAAAATAACAGTGAAACAGTGGAATTAATTTAAAATATGGTCAAACACTGTAATAATGCTAATGAGCATATAATGATAATAATAATAATACAAGATATCTGTTGGAAAACCACATAATCAATACTATTTAACTTTAGCTGTTTTTAATTCAGTCTGAATAAAAAAAAACACAAAAACACAAATTCAGTGACACTTTCATGTTTCCGCCATAAGATATGATTTAAAACCTTTAAAAAGACTCAACGCGCGCACACACACACACACACACACCTACACACACACACACACACACACCTACACACACACACACACACACACACACACACACCGTCCTGCTGCCACAAATACTCACTAGAGCAACAAATGTGGATTAATCCGCCACTGAAAATAGTCCCCAGCAGCTGCTCTGTTTCCTCCTGGATGTTTGACGAAACACAGCGAGCAGCTGTCGGAGGAAACTGACAGCTACGTGTTTGTGAGGAGGTTTTAAAGATTTGCGTCTTCAGCAGACAGGAAGTCAGACGTGCTGGAGGACGGATTAACATGCTGCTGGTCTGCTGAGTGTTTTTGTCTTTAAAATATGGAATGATATCAGGACTGATCCTTTAACCGACGTTAACCGACGGCCTGATACGAGGTGCGATGCAGGACAGAGGTGCTCTAAAGGTCGAGCTCGGATGCGGCGCCGCAGACAGAACCATGAGATTCTGCAGTAAGTCGCAGTAACCAAGGCTGCGTCACCTTCAGCTTCTGTGAGCATGAGGCAGCAGGTCAGAGAGGCCGGACTCCCTCAGACACGACCACCGAGCTGCAGCCATGATGGACACATGAATCTGGCCCCGGGGCCGGACCCAGGCCCCTCGGAGGCCTCGCCGTCCACCCTAATTTGCAGTTTGTGGAGGACTGATGTGCAGCGTTCGGCAGGGCTGCGTAATGAATTCACTTTGACCAAAGGTCAAACTGAGGCGGATCTTTTCCAGCTCACAGTCCGTCCTGATGAGCGTCAAACGTCTGGGATCAGACATGAAGCGCCTCGTCTTTGTTGTCTTGTGTAACATCACGTCTCTGAGCGACTGATGGAACTGTGGCTGCTGCAGTTTGTTCCTGAATTATGTGAACATGGATTCTTTTTTATTAACTCATCAGAATCCAGATGTTTCTGTATCTTTTCATCCAGCGACTAATATACCAAGTATTAAACGTAGATCTGGCTCCATATCGATGAACCAGCTCTTTTATGTGTTTGTCAGTGATAAATACAGAATAATAACAATAATGTTCTTTTACATTTTATTGTGTGTAACTATTAAAACAGGTTTACTTAAATCAGTGGTCTCATGCAGCAGCTCCGTAGTCCCCCTCTGTCAGTTTTAAGTCCTGTCTCTTTAAGAACCCCCCCCCCCAGAGCAACCAGTCGGCTGTGATTGGTCGGCTCACACACACCTGAGCCAGCACCGCCCATCGTGTCTCCAGTCGTATCTGTCATGTTTTCAGCCTCAGTTATACAGCGATTATGTGCATAAATGATGCACATGTGTGACAAGGTGATGCAATGTGATGTCACAAAGTCACAGAATTAGAGGCGGGGCTACTGATGAGGCGTTCAGGAGCAGTATTCTCTGTGGGAGAGAGGAGCTTCTGTTGGTGCGGACCTCCAAACTTCCAACCTGTTTTTGAAATGTAGCGGAGTATAAAGTTTATATAAGTGTAAAGGATCTGAACATGGAAACACTCAAGTACAGTACTTGAGTAAATGTACTTAGTTACATTCCATCAGTGCAGAGCGGCCGCACAGCGTCACGTCTGCATCAGCGCTGACACACATCTGTGACCAGCCTCCACAGCAGTTTGCCGGAGGCTTTATTGGACGGCGTGTCGTTAACGATGGCCGACCGATGAAACTCAATCAAGCAAGGCCTGCTGTGATTGGCCGGCTGGAGGCACATGACCCCCCCTCTGTGTGTGTGTGTGTGTGTGTGTGAGCTGGCTGTGCTGTGACACCAACAGCAGCTCCGCTCTGATTACTACAAACACACACTCACATATTGTCTATTTATATCCGGGGTTAGACGTGGTGAATATTATTACTGAGCAATCAAATCTGTGCGTTCATGCTCGGCTGATGTGGCACATGGAGCCGAACGTGCCAGTCAGCCGAAAAAAATTAAAATAAAAACAGAGTTACATGACGCAGTTGTGCCACCTCGTCTGTGGATAATCAAACAGGATTTTCCCTCTTAAAGCCTAAAAATAGCTGCTGAATTGAGGGAGCGGGTCCATTACTGCCGGTCCTCTCAGCCAGACGGGAGGTCCAGACCCAGAACCATCGAACCGGCGCTCGCTGCTCCACATCATCATCATCATCAGAACAGAACGCACGTCAGAGCCGCAGAACCTCAGCTGCCATCTAAATACATGTAACTGTAACCACATGAGAGGGAGATTCTAGAGAATACAGTTTATACACACATGTAAATATACTTTAACTAAGTCAGAAATGATTCTTCTAACATTATTCATCATTTCGGACATTTTCCAGTCCAGTTTTATTCTTCATGAAGGCAGAAAGGCACGTTTTTTAATCATGTAATCTTTACTAGCAGGAGCACTTTAGCGTTGTTTTCACCACAGGAGGAGCACATTTTCTTTCTTTTCTCTAAAACAAAAAAGAGCATGAAGTGTTTATGTAAAACAGTTTTCTCTCCTGCATGTAGTTAGCTGTTATCTAATCTATGCTACAGTTACTGAAAGGCACGACTCTGTGATTTGGTCATTTTCGGTGATGTAACTGCTGCAAACCGCTGCAGAATCATCCGCGCGTCCTGAGAGCGACCGGCAGCAGAGTGTTGCTGTTGGATGAGACGGGTTCACGTCTCCTCGGTGACTCTGTTGAGCGTCTCTGCAGCAGACAGTCTCTCTGCACTTCATCTCCATCACACCTCCCTCTCGGCGAAGACGAGGGTGTGAAGTCGTGGGCCGAGCGGCGCCGAATGTTCTTTCATTCATCTCAGACGGGTTGAAAGAAGAAGAGAAAAAACAGGGAAAGAAATGGGAGCAGAACCATCACAGGAACATTTTACAAACCTCCTGAGAGCTTTTTAAAGCATCTCAGTCAAAACAGAAGACGTAAGCAGTGTGGGATCATGGGAGTTAAACAACCATCATGACTCAGACGAGGTCATGTTTCAAAGTTTCCCTCTCGTTCTCCGACTCTCTCTGAGCGTTATAGCGACAGGTGACCAAATAAATCCCAGCGATACCTCGAGGAAACTTGTGGTTTGTCTGGATTTCTCCGAGATAAAACAAGTACACAACTCAGCAACATACAGAAGGAAGGTCCGGTCGTTCTGAGACATTTAATGCAGAATTATATCGTCTGTCTTTGAGCAAAGGCGTCTGGTTCACTGAGAAGGACACTGTGTTCATAGAAGGACCATCCACGCTGACCTCAAACTGTTTTTACTGACTTCCTCCTTTGCTACTTTAATAATCATTACTGCCTCAAAAGAAACAAATATGTGTCGTAATAAGCTGCTTTCCACGTCGACCTACATGTTGGTTTATCTGCTGACGACAGGCTGGAACTTACCTTTGTGGTGAG
>NC_044200.1:24400557-24478057 GCF_900880675.1 Sparus aurata | reverse complement strand
TCAGTGGTTTTATTTCATCAGTAGAGGTGATTTTTAAAATCTGTCTGATACTTCTGAGCCAGTTTTTCATCGAGTTCTGGAAATGTGCAAGTTACAGCTTTAAACGGTTTGTTGCATGAAGCTGATGTTTGTTCTGTGTGTCTGAACAAAGTCCCTCAATACACATTTATTATATTATATTATATTATATTATATTATATTATATCATATTATATTATATTATATTATATTATATTATATTGCAATTTCAAACTCTCTGAGCTAATTTCCGACATCAACTATTCAAACCTAAAGAACTAAACTTCTCCAGGCTGTCAGAAGTGACCTTCAGACTATTTGTGTCATTGAGGCTCGAGGTTCTGAGGGTTCTTCCCGACCAGCTGAAGTCTGATCAGAACCTCCAAAGAATGTGATTTTTCTTGTTTCAGTGAAACGAGACTGTCGACGTAAATTCAAAGTATCTGTTTTCATCATCTGTTGGGGAAATAACGTTCGATGTCTGATCGAGTCGTTCGGTTTGGATTTGCATTTCCAAGCGAGCCCGCTTCAGTGATTCATGATGTCACACCTGAGCTCACAAGAACTTTGACCCGGTAGAAGTCAGAACATGATGAGGTGCAGCAGGGATGTTGCAGGTCGATGGGTTAAACAGCGTTTCTCTGTCAGAGATCCTTTATTGGTTTGTTTGTGAAGAGGGCTCACTCTGCTGCACACATGTGGAACTAAATACACCAAAACTGAGCGTGTTTAAAGACGAAGACTTATTCAAAGATCTTTATGGAAAACCGTTTTACAATAATGTACATGACAGCAACCTGAAGAAGAAAGATGGAACAGCTGAATGTTACTGAACAAATCTGTGGAGTCGAAGGTTTTATTCTAAATTGAAATGACTATGATATTATTTGGAGGTGACACGTGTTGTTCACATGTGTTTCGTATGACTGATATGAATTTGAGCGTATCTGGTTGACGGAGCTGTTGGATCATCTCAGAGTCTCTGCGGTGCGTTCGAGGGCCGAACAGACGACTCCTCGGTGATCCTCACAGTTCTGCTGTCGTCTCGCCTCTGGTGGGAATTTCTGGTCAGCCCGATGAGATTAAACTCTTCCTTCACATCTCAATTTATTTGTTATTTGGATCTCAACCACACAGAAAGGAAAGTCCAGAGCTGGTGGTGACGAGGGACCCCCGGCTGACGTGGTTCAGGTGTGGTTCAGGTGTGGTTACTGAGGCGTCAGAGGCGTGTTAACACCTCGTGGCCTCCTCGGACGACAGAAAGTGAAGGAGGAAACTTCTCCTGCCTGCTGGATTTGGCTCTGCGGGCGGCTGCATATGCTGCGCTGGATTACACTGATCCAACTTAAAGCCTAAGACCATGCAATCATTCATAACTACAGGAGCTGTTGAGGGCACAGCCATGGATGCTCCCAGCACCATCTGCCGCTGCGGGCAGGATTAACTTCGAGGAAGATGGTGCAAGGTGGGGGTGGGAGGCCGAGCTCCAGCAGAACCCACCCGCTGTCAGGAAACATTCACTTCAACTAAACATCACGATCTTCAGCTGAAAGTGACGATTACATCTCACAGAGTCAAACTCGGGTCTGGAAAACGTGCTGGACTGAGCCGACACATCGCACAGCCATCGTTAATCAAGTTCAACATGACCCGACCGTTAAGTTCTGGTTCAGAATCAATCAGCAGCAAACAGCACAAATACTCACCGGTTAGATTTCTGTCTGACTGGATCTCAGTTCATGTGATCGCTCAGTAAAGACGAACCAAACCGGTGTTCGTCTTTACTGACTGACGGCTCACTGAAGCCTACAACAGCCAATGAGTGATGGTGTAGACCCACCCTCTCTTCTTCTGCCTCTCTTCTGAGCCAATCACGTGTCAGCCTCCAGATGATTGATGCATCATGCAGCCAATGAGAGTTCAGATCCAGTAATATAAAGTTTATATCAGGTTTTTTTATGCCCTAAATTTGGAAATGATAAAAGATTTTGCATATTTCTGTTGAACCGTCTGTTTTTCCAGCTCGGCTCTTGTTTCTGATGTTTTATCTGCACAAAGTTATTGTGAATAATAAAATAAAGAACTACTAACAATGAGTTTCTGCTCCTGTTTCTCTCAGACAGCGACTCTGAGGACATAACATGACATTATTTAATCAGGCGCCTGAATATTTCCTTATAAAAACATGTGTTAAATGTCATTTTCAGTGATATCCATGTAAGACGACATGATGTGCATGTCTTCTCCAGCTGAAGGGAAATAGAAGCAGTCAGAGCTTCTAATAAAAAAATCTGCTTATAACCTTTAAAAGGAGCTCAGAATCACGTCTGCACTCCAAACTGTTCGTCTGTTCGGATTTCACTTTAAGATGATTTTTACACGACTGTCGGGGTTTGAGATGAGGTCGGCCATCTTTATCTGTGTCTTGAGCACTAACACTTCTTCCCGTCTGTGTTTGTGTCCACAGAGAGTTGAAGCCCTGCCCTCCAATCATCAGGAGAGTGGACCGGCCCGCAGGAATCCCTCCGCCAGGACACACGACCAGAAACTGCTGCTGCACCTCCACTAAAATCAACATCCGCCACCCTTTTTTTGGAACTCTGTGCCTTCAACCAAAAATTCACCAGTGATACTTCTGAAGATTTTCTTTTTTCTTTAAGTTTTTTTTTGTTGTTTTGCTTTTTGTTGTCGTTTTTCTTTCGAGCAGGACTCTGAGGATAAACCTGCCTGATGTCGGAGGGCCCGGGATCGTTCTGCTGCTCTCACACTTTGTCTCTCTGGAGAACAAAACTGAACAATCAAAACTAACCAGGACATGCAAATTTTGATCATTTTAACGTCCTAACTTATTCATTTTTTCTTTTTTTTTTCTACAAATTGTGTCAGTGATTTACTTCGTATCAGAAGAAATCCCTCGCTGTGCAATATCAGTCCATATTTATGTGAAGTTGTCGTGTGGATGTAGACTCTGGACAGACTTTTTGGTTTATTTTTGTAACGATGTTTTCCTGATTTCTATTTTTCTAAAATGCCGACGGTGTAAAGAGAGACGAGGGGAGGGAGAGAAGACGTTTGGTTGATGCTGTAGACGATCTGTCCGAGTTTAGTTTTCCTCGATACGTCCCCTCCTGCTCCGACCAGGGCCAAAGCCATAGCCTATCTCAGATAACATGCACCGGGCGTTTAAACACACCAGTGTCCCGAACAGCAAGATGCATTCAGGGTCTCGCAGTCTGGGGCCGACACCACAGGCTCCTCGCGTCAGCTCATCTTAGCTGTTGGATTTTTTGGGTGATGTTTTGGTTTCTACTGTAAGTTCAGGGGCTTGAATCTGAAGTATTTAGTATTATCTACCTTTGTGTGGCCTGTTCTTCTTGCTGTTATTTTGTACTTCCTCCTACATATCAATCAAGCAACTATAAGTGGCATGAGTATGTGTGTACGTGAGAAAAAAAACGAATGCGTGAGTTTGCCAGAATGGGAGATAAAGTACTGTGAGTTCTCCAACAACAAGCTGAACAAAAGGTCGGTTCTCCTGCGACGTCGTCACCAGATGTAGGAAATAACGATCGATTGGTTCATTAGATGACGTGAACCAGCTGGTCGAGTCTCATCGGAGCTCCTGTAATTAGTTTCTGTCACGTCCAAGTCCTAATGGTTTCCACTCCCGTCTTTATAAAGCACGAGGTTTGGAGGCTGAAGTATAATTTATTCCCAGATCTTAAAGATAAGGAATAAGCGAGGGATTCTGAGTCTGTATATCCCGACGTCTCGTCAGAAACATCCAGCTTCTGTCACCACAAACATCTGGAGACGACCCGAGATCTTCCCCCCCAAAAACACGCCTGGAGATCTTTTGCCGTCTTGCCAAAATTAGATTTTTGTCGCTGCATGTACAGGTGGAGATGTCCCAAGGTCTTCCTCAAAACACAGTGTTGTCTCGACAAAACGTCTGAAGATGTCAAAACTTCCTGTCAGAGATATCCAGTGTTTGCCACCCGAGCCGTGCTGGAGTATCCGGACATCTTACCGGGCCAAAGCGTCACGAGGTCATAGAATGAGGTGTTCGCTGATATCCATGAGTTCTTGTCGCCTGCTTTATACATTTGTAAAACCGAATAGAAACTCCTCAATTAAAGTCTTGTTTCAGGGAGAAGTGTCGCCTGTTTTTAAATTTATTAAATAAAGAACTGAAGGTTGTGAGTGGAACTTATAGCACAAAGTCTGCGATCACTCAACCATCCCGAGTCGGAAGACGTCGTCACAAACACAAAAATCTTCTCATCTCCACCAGACGACGACGTGAACGCAGCGTCGGCCCTCCGATGGTTTTCATGCTGGATTTGTGCCTTGTTAGCGGATGTCAGGTCGCTCGTAGGTTAGCTAACGGAAGATCAGGGATTCTAATGTTACACCTGTGAGAAATACTCGTTATGTAGACACAGATAAGACGGAAGCTTTCATCGACAACGACAACAAGGAGACTTCTGACCGACATGCGATCAAATTTATCTTAAGAACCAGAGGATTAACTTCTTGGCAACTGTTGGAGAATTTACAGTACTTCCTGTTTTATTGTTTCAATCCTGTTTTTCTGCGGTTGTGAATTGTGTTCTGTGTATCCTTGAAGCTGCTATCCCTGTACTGTGTAGATCGGAGATGTCCAGCCTTATCCCTGAAGTCCTACAAACATCCTCCATTAGCTCTCATACAGCTCACACACACACACACACACACACTTTTTTCTTTTTGGAAGGTTCATCATGAACTCGTTCAGATGCATCAGTGGTTCTGCTTCAGTTTGGGCCTTTCAGAGAATCGTCGTCTTTACAGTCGAGAACTGTTTTCATCGTATAACCAATCACAGACGTTCTGTGGAGGCGACACAGCCTGCAGCCAGAAGATCGAGTTGTGTTCACCTTGTGTCAGTGTTTAATTGCTATAATGCAAAATTAGAGACATTATAAAGTCCTCCTCTCCTCCTCCTGAGGATATAAAGTCAGGTGAAGTGTTGTAGTCCACAGAACAGAGAATACATCTAATCTGTAGCTTCAGACGGGCGCTCGCTAACACCTTTAGCTTAAAGCAGAGTGTAAAAAAAAACGTCTTCTCAAATCAGTTTGGGATCTCGGGCCTCCAGAATAAATGCTGGTTCTGCAAACCACCAATATGTTCCAGGTTTACATAGAAACGATCGTGTTTCAGCACAGTCACGTCTGGAAATGTCCCGACTTCTCATCAAAGATGTCCAGTTTCTGTTTTTGATTTCTTACAAAAAAATATCTGCTGTCTGTTGCCGCTAACACAGCTGGAGACGTCCTGAGGTCTAGTTTAAAAACACTCGTCTCAACTTCTCTGCAAAATATCCAGCTTTTGTCACCATGGACTCGACTTGAAATTGTCCTGATATCTCCTCTAAAGTATCCAGTTCTATCACACTTACAAATGTCCTGTTATTGCTGAGAATACCAGCTCTGGTCTCCACAGACACAGTTGGAGATGTCCGGACTTCTCCTTGAAAAATATCCACTTCTCGTGGCCACAAACACGACTGGAGACGTCCAGAGGTCGTTGTTAGAAACACTCGGCGGAGACGTCCTGACCTCCTGGTAAATATATATCCAGTGGTTTGTTGAAACACAGTCCAGAACCGCGGTCACGTGGCCGGGCAGTTCTGCTGACGGCTGTGAAAAAACCGTCATGTGTAAAAACTGAGATTCCATCAGAGGCCCAAACTGAAGTTCACGGTCCACAGATTCATTTTTGTTTCAATCAAATCCACATTTTTTGCAGCATTTCTGACATTTTTTATTCTTATCTTAAAAAGTGGCTGTACGAGTATCTACCTGCAAAGTGTAACTGTCTGTTAAATGCATGGTTTGGAGTGAATACAGCCCTGCAGTCATATCCATGGAGGGATGTCGTGTCCTGCCAACAGTAGTGGAGGTAGTTTCCTTCTGTGTGAGTCGGTCCGTACTCTTTGCTGCCTGTGAGTGTGAATCACCCGTGAAGCTGCCTCCGTCCATCGAGTACCTTTTACTGACACCGTCTCCCCAAAACAACGCTGCCAAATTGGTCTGAAAAAGCCAAAATATTTTCTGACGTTCTCTGTGTATAAGTGGTTTATAAGTGTATCACATGTTAAACCTCATCCCGTTAATGTTACATTGTGTTTTTAACAAAAAAGAATCCTGTTTGTTAAACTGTTGATAATATATGCAGAAGAGTTATGAAATAAACTGAAACAAACTCACATGTGACTCCTGGCTGGTGACGTGGAGACGTGACGGAGGAGACGTGACGGAGGAGACGAGACGGAGGAGACGTGACGTGACGGAGGAGACGTGACGTGACGGAGGAGACGTGACGGAGGAGACGTGACGGAGGAGACGTGACGGACGGAGGCGCTGTTGACCATTGACAGCATGTAACTGGGACTATTTTCTAAAGTATTGCACTTAAGTTACATTAGAGTATTTAAAGAAATTATATTTACGTAAAGCAAAATAAATTGGTCATGACTTTGTTTACATATTTGAGAAAAGAGAGAGAAGACAAATACATTTATTTAATCCCACGTTCCTCTAATTAATTGTCTAAAACTTGAGAAACTTACTGTTTATCTCTTTCATACAAAAGTATAAGTTAATTCATTATTTACTGGGCAGGTTGCAGATGATTCCTGTAAGATTCATCATCGTCAGTGGAGATCTGTCTCTTCTCTTCTGATTACATTTTTCTTCTTCCAAAACTACAGCGTGCTCCTTTAATGTGAATACTTTAACGTCCTGGTCAGATATCACAGCACCTCACATTATGTTCATTTAGTTTTATAAAAGGTGCGTTCAGACGTGTGGATCCAACCAGAAACATGAGATTATCTCCTTCCAGGTAAGATTTATCTGCTCTGAGTTTATTTAGCTTCATTCCTTTGTTGCATTTAAAGCCGCTACGATCAGTATTTTTATAATAACTCTTATGAGAGGAGAATAATATATAATATACTGATCAATGATAATTAGAAGTGATTACTACTACTGTCCTCGCTGATACAAAGTGTTTGTGTCGTGTCAGGTTTGATCCACTAGATGGAGTCAGTGGATCATTGAGTTGCTCTGGAGACTGAAATACAACCTGACTCTCAAATTCATTCACCTTAAATTAATAATCACAGGTTTATACACAGTCATAGTCACGACATCAGTAGAGCCATTTCAGCTGTAGTGATATATGTAGTTTATAGTGTGTTCTTTTATGCAAACAATCAAAATTAAATAATAAAAACTTGTCTTTAATCCTCTGCTGGTTGAAGATGTCGTGTGGAGCTCTGCACTTTAGTTTTAGTTTGCATTTGAAGGACACTGGATAATATAAACACTGCACAATGTACAGAGAGTTCAATAAAACATTTATATGTGTTTAAAGATGACTAAATCACGGACATCAGACCAAAATAAGTAAGTATGCAGACACAATAAATGGTGGATGGTTTCAGGAAATGCACCGCAAATCCAAATCTTTTGTGTAGAATGTCACTGCAGCTACAGATCGATCAAATAATGGCCACGATTCATACAGACAACAAAAATAAAAGATGTCAAAGTTTCACAAATCACATAAAACTCAGTGCCAAGGGAGCACGTAATGACTGAAACGTGCTGACGTAAGATAAAACAACGTCCATACAGAAGAACATTAACAACAATACACATAAACATTAAACATATGAAGGAAAATGATATGATACTGACATGACCTCAACATACAACACCATATTTCCCACAATGACCTCGACTAAACTGCAGTAATGGCCGCACTGTACACAACAAACAGTCACTAACAGGGTGAAACTACTCAGAAGTGTGTTTCAGAACACGAGGTCAGAGTTAATGGACCGTGTCTTTCAGGACACCTCAGAACCATCTACAGAACCAGAGCCGCAGTCTGACTTCCGTTACTGAGCTCATCTCACAGGCTGGAGACGTTAACTGACGTCCGCGTGCGCTCCCTCCTTGCCGCGCTTAAATTCAAATCAACCAATGACAGAGCGGGAACAGCGCAGCTCATTTGCATATAGTGTCTGAATAAAGCAGCCTGCTCGCTAGCAGAGTTCATCCGAGAATCTCGAACTTTCAACATGCCAGAGTCAGCGAAGTCTGCGCCCAAGAAGGGCTCAAAGAAGGCCGTGACCAAGTCTGCCGCCAAGGGGGGCAAGAAGAGGAGGACCAAGAGGAAGGAGAGCTACGCCATCTACGTCTACAAGGTGCTGAAGCAGGTCCACCCTGACACCGGCATCTCCTCCAAGGCGATGGGCATCATGAACTCCTTCGTGAGCGACATCTTCGAGCGGATCGCCGGTGAAGCTTCCCGCCTGGCTCACTACAACAAGCGCTCCACCATCTCCTCCAGGGAGATCCAGACCGCCGTCCGCCTGCTGCTGCCCGGGGAGCTGGCCAAGCACGCCGTGTCTGAGGGCACCAAGGCGGTGACCAAGTACACCAGCTCCAAGTAAACAGCTGCTATCAGCCAACACAACGGCTCTTTTAAGAGCCACCACCTCTCTCTGAGGAGCAGCTTCCCACCGGACTGTTAGTGATGCTGTCACAACGCGATGTGGTATATGCAATATATTGAGTATTGATTTTAATGCCCAGATAAAACATTGAGCAATTAAACTTAGTGATGAGCAGACAGGGGATCAGTCATGTGACTTGGAGGATTGGGGCAATACTGCAAATTGTTTATTTTACTGTCTTTAGTTTATGATAACACACAGGACAAGGATTTTAGCCAAATAAGAAAATGTACATTAAATCTGACACATCTGCATGTAGCCTAAATGTGAATACTAATGTTCCTTCAACAGATACACAGAACGGTTATTATATTCACACAGAGTCAACCTGAGTGAGAGACGCTGTGATCACAAACTCTGAAGAAATACAAGTGAACTTATAGAAGAGAAACTACAACAAAAACATCGATCTCATCGCGCTAGTATTGATCTGATACCAGTACTCACCTTGGTATCGATACTATCAATATTTAGATTGATCCATCCACCCCTAATATGAAAGTTGTAGCTTCTACAATGACGAATCAAATCTGCCTTTTTATTTCAGTCTACAGAACATGAATACATGCTGTGAATTAAAGTGTGCAAGCAGGATTAAAAATCATCATCAGGCCCATTTCAGTTACAGTGAGTGAACACAGAATTTACAGGCTTGGTTATATTAAACAAAAAAGCTCATTAATACAATCATATTGGTGTTGATGGGTTCTTAAAAACGATAAACACTCCAGTGATGTGTTATGTGATAACAGTATTAAACATATTACTGAAATATTGAGTTATGTTGCTCTGTAACTGTCCATGGTAATCTATTGCTGTAATGTGGTGATGAATAACTTAAATAACAGTATAAATCTTAGCATTAAACTTCTTATATTTGTTCCTTACTCAGTTTATTCCAAAGCAACAGTCATACATAATATGTTTACAGGCACCGGCTGACAGGTTCTGTTGACTGCTGTTCCAGTATTGTTTTACACATGAAATTAAAGAACATTATAATATTACATGATATTTATCCAACACATCTATATTTCTCTAGATTTTTACACACTGACAACAAATGCAGCTTTTGTAAAGATGAATGAGAATCTACAACATTTATTTTACTCTTGTTTACACTCCAGCATTTTCTAGGCTCGACTGGAGAAAAAATATATATATATATTGTGTAACGCTGATTTTATTGTGAACTTATTAATTATGTATTGTAAATTTCGCATACACAAATGTGGCTTTACTAAAGGTTACCCAAATTTAATTGGTTTCCAGTTTTCAAAGTGGAATCAATCATTATTTATTATGCCTTATTCATTTGCTCAATTATATGTTGTACTTGTCTGATGTGTTGGTACATTTGACTGTTTTTCAATAAAGTTAATTAAAAATCAATCAATAAATAAATACATAAATAAACAGTCACTTCCGAGTAGTAACTGGCGCTTCTGGAGAAGACGAGTTGACGTCACCATTTACAAAAATGTTGCCGCCCAGCAGAGTTGAGCTCGTCCTCTATTACGTCCGCAAACGGCCTTTAACTTGCGCCGCTCTTCCTCTAACCGGCATCAATAAAAAACAAATCACCCTAGCAATATTCTTTGACATCGAAAAAGCATTTGATAAAGTATGGCATAACGGTCTCATATACAGATTACTGGACACCAACCTCAAACTTCCCAAACCCACCCAATCCATCATCTCCAGCTTCCTCAACAACCGCCACATCAAGGTCAAAGTTAACTCAGCCATCTCAACACCATTCACCCCCCAAGCAGGAGTACCACAAGGGGCAGTTCTCAGTCCACTTCTATTTCTCATCTATACCTCAGACATCTACTACCCCCCAGCCACCGTAGCCAAAGTTTCTCAGTTTGCCGACGATCTCTGCTACTGGTCCAGCTCAAAATCTCCACAACTAGCAGCCAATAAACTCCAACATTGCATAACAGAAATAGAAACCTGGTCAAGCATGTGGCGCATCAAACTCAACCCTGTCAAAACCCAATGTGTCATCTTCACCAAAAATCAACACCTACAGCTCAACAACATCAACCTCTCATTATTCAACCAACATATCAGCATCAGCAACGAAGCAACTTTCCTCGGAGTAACCTTTCAAAGCAACATGACCTGGACCAAATTCACCACAAAACTGGAACAAAAAGGAAACACCAGACTGAACCATCTCAAAGCCCTCTGTGGAAAGCATGGTGCATCACCCTCAACAATAATCAAAGTCTATCTAGCCTACATCCGACCCCTGTTTGAATACTCTGTCCCCGCCTGGATCACCCTCACTGACAACCAGATACAACGCCTCCAAGTCATACAAAATAAAGCACTAAAACTGGCTCACCGTCTCCCAAATTATATCAGCAACCACTACATTCACAGAATAACCGGCATCCAGACCATCAGACAGAGACACCAAGTAATAGCCCTAAGATATTTAAGCACAGCAATAAACAACCCTGCCCTCCAGAGAACCATCCAAGAAGCCAAACAAATTACCAACACCCCTCTGTCATTCATCCTCCAGCTGAAGCCCCCCCCTCCTCCATCTTCTGATCCCCCCCCCCTCTTCTATGCAGAACACATTTTATTTTCACACACACACACACTCCCAATTTAACGACAAGAAATAACTATACACTCTCTCTTAGACCCATACACACAAGGTCTGCATAAATACAATGAGCATGTCTATCTCTTCTTTTCTCTCTCTCTCTCTCTCTGCTATGCTTCTTCTTATCTCTCATCTCTTATCGTCTCTCTCTATCGCCTCTCTCTCTCTATCTCTGGTCTGTCTCTCTATCTCTCTCTCTCCCATGTCTCTTCAGTTGTCTGTCTCTATCTCTCTATACTCTCTCTCTCTCTTCCTATCTCTCTCTCTCTCTCTCTTCTGTCGTCTATCCTCTCCTCTGTCTATCTCTCCTGCTCTCTCTCTCTCTCTCTCTCTCTCTCTCTCTCGCTCTCTCTCGCTCTCTCCCTCCTGCCTTGCTTCACTTACGTCCTCCTTTCTCCAGAGTCCAGCTCCTCCCACCTCTTGCCGCTCACCAAGCTCCACCCACAATAATGGGTAGAAAAGGGCAGACGCCCTGAGCTACTCCACCAGGCTCAAGAGCACTCGACTCGACTAACCGGCATCAGTTTGTCTTCGTACGAAACTAAACTCTGACACAATGAGTGGCCGCGGTAAAGGAGGTAAAGGACTCGGGAAAGGAGGCGCCAAGCGTCACCGTAAAGTCCTCCGTGATAACATCCAGGGAATCACCAAACCCGCCATCCGCCGTCTGGCTCGCCGCGGTGGAGTGAAGCGTATCTCCGGTCTGATCTACGAGGAGACCCGCGGTGTGCTCAAGGTGTTCCTGGAGAACGTCATCCGTGACGCCGTCACCTACACCGAGCACGCCAAGAGGAAGACCGTCACCGCCATGGACGTGGTGTACGCTCTGAAGAGGCAGGGCCGCACCCTGTACGGCTTCGGGGGTTAAACCGACCAGCGACCGACCACAACAACACAACGGCTCTTTTAAGAGCCACACACCTGCTCTAAACAGACCAGTCCTGCTGCTGGGTTCAGACAACATTATCAATTATTTTAATGGAGCATGTTGCATTAAAAGTGATGTCGTTATCTAAACATTAAATTCATCAGACAATCTCACTTAATTCTGCTGAGACCATGAAGAAAAAATGACAGACTTGATTACAACATCACTGGCGCCTGCTCGTAATTGTATACAAACATTAAGAACGAAGTTTCTGCAATGTCAGTTTGTCGTGACATCGCTATAAAGCCGGTTGTTTCTTCATGTTGACGGCTCAACAAGTCCTGTTGAGCAGCCATGACGCTGAAGTTTGTTTCAGCTTCTTATTAATGTTCCAGTCCACCTGAAAAGTGTCATATCTCCAGTAGATGGAGCTGTTCGGTTATTTTCAAGCCAGTTCATCAGCGTCGTTGTGTTTCCTGTCGGTCTGCAAACTTCTGCTTCTGTGTCTGAACTGTTTCAACTGATTTCACCATTTACTCCTGATTCTCTTCTCACAGTCACCAGACTCCCTTAAAGAAACGCTCATTTTCTAGCGTCACCTCGTCAGGAGAAACTGTATGAACTGTGTGAAATGCTGTATACACACATTCTTAACTGTTTGGACCTGCTTGTTAATTCGGCAAACGTTCCACATGATTGTAAGTGTGTGTTTGTGTAAAGTTGATGATATCGTGTTGTCACTGAGATGTAGCTGTAGATCTGCACACAGATCTGAGTACAAGAGGTCAGTCAGTCTCATGTGGAGACGCCTTTAATGCCGCTGTTAGTCATCTATCTCCGCTCCTCAACTCACTCACGGTTCGGTACTTTAGACCCACAAAGCTCCGAACTCAGAACCCCGAGGAGCAACAGTGATCATGTGATCCAGACTGACCAACAGGAAGAGAGGCTGAAAGTGAAAGTGTTCAGTCCGTCAGACTCCATGTTGAGAGCAGAACAGACAGAAGAAGACGGAGGAGGAAGACTAAAGTGTGAGGCAGGTGAGTGTTAAAACAAGGTGTTTGTGATGTTACTGTGAGAGTGTGAGTCAGTTTAGTCTCTGTGGACTGTAGAGGAAACACATGTTAGAATAAAGTCAACACTTTGATTCTTCTGTGGACACAAAGTCCTGATAGGCTGAATAATACACATTCAAACTACTGGAACTAAAGAGCAGGAGCCCAGAGGGGTGTGTGTGTGTAGGTGTGTGTGTGTGTGTGTGTGTGTGTGTGTTTGAAGGGGAGACAGATTGTGTGTTACTCCCTGTTCTCTCTTCCTGCGTCACTCCTGAACAAACCTGTTTCTCCGGTTCCTCTCTGTTTCCTGATTCTTGTGTTCTGAGCTCACAGTTCATGTTTCACCTCTCAGACCTGAAGATGAGTGTTTGTGAAGAGGAAGAGTTGGACCGAGCAGAACCTCCAGGATGCATCTGTCCGTCTATGAAGAGTGACCGGTCCAGAAAAGAACCTCTAACCTTCGGTACTGAACCTGGACCATCAGACACAAAGTAAGAGCACTGAGACGACTCATTTTACAACTTTTACAACACGGTGTCATAAGAAGGTCGACATTAAACAGAGAGAGAGATTATTTTTGCCAACACACAGACTACCGTTGCCTAAGAGACCAAATTAAAAGCTCATCGTTTTGCGTTGGTTACAAAGGCACCGATAGGACAGGCTGCCTCACACATTCTAACAAGATGGCAGAAACATGAATAGAATGCTTTTCTCTCTTGACTCGTAATTTACCAAGGGAGATTTTTTAATTTTCATTTTTAAAACAACTTTATTTCAGTATTTTCCTCAGCTCACAGTTGAAACATCATAAAACCATTTTCCAAAGAAAAACCCTATGTATTAAAAACAGAGTGAAAAATTAACTCTTCCTCCACCAGCGAACAGGCGACATCATTAAAACACCAGTTTGATAAAAACATCCAGACTCTTCATCAGTTTGTGAAAGTTAAAATCAATAAAAACTCTCGCCCTAACCAACGCAACAAACATTCTTTTTAAAACAATTTCCTCTAACTTTATTCCTTCTTGTTATGTAGATTGCCAATTTTGCTTCCTCTGTTAAAAAGTTTAAAAGTTGCCACTTCTCTGCGTTCACCTTGTGATTATCTGCACCAAAAATAAAAACATTAAAAGACCACTCACACCATTCTTTTAAAATGTTAACAAGCTCTTAAAGCCTCTGACACTCTAAAAAACAGTAAAAATTGACTTCAGACTCATTTTATTGTCATTTCTTCGCCGAGGAACATGGAATAAAAAAAAAACACAGTGCTCAGGTCCCAGTGCCAAGTTAAAATACATAAATAAATATGTTATTTAAAAAAAAAACATATAATTTTGTATAAATATAAACAAATCAGTAAAAAACTAAACATCCAGACTAAGACTTATGAGAAGTTTCACGTCTTAGCTCATAACTCAAGAGCAACCTCATAAAGTGCCATAAAGTAAATGGCCATAAAAACCATGCAGAAATCAAGGGTGCAGCATTGTTGAGCTGTTTAGCAGCCTGACAGAATCTGGGAAGAAGCTGTTTTTCATTCTGGCGGTTCTTGACCGGATGCTGCGCAGCCTCCTGCCTGAGGAGACTCGGGTGATTTACAAAAAGAATATTAATTTCTCACAGTGGGATTAAAAACAGAAACAAAACTATTCACAGCCATGGCTCCATGTAGGACTCTCCACTGTAGATCTCCTGTTCTTGTCTTTGATGGTGCTTTATAAAAACTTTAAATAGACCCCTGCGGCTCTCGGGATCATCCTCATTCTTTGACTTGGCCCGTCCTCCATGTCCAGCCCAGCTCCACCGATGACCAGTTTCTCTAGCAGCCAGTGGAGAGAAACTGCAGTTTCTTTTTTTTTTCTTTTTAAAAACACTCCAAGTGTTAAAAAGTTCACAGTAAAAACGGGGTAACACTGTTTAAAAGACTTGTGTCCCATTTCATCTGCTCTTTTAAAAATGAGTCCTGCCACGTCCCTCCACACATTCAAATATCCTGTTAAAAACTTTTGTAAAAACTGTGATCTAAAAGACGCCACTCTGCTCTTAATGTCCACCACACCGTGCCCCCCTTCCTCTTTTGGTAAAAAAAAATATTTCTTTTCTGTGCCAGTGCAAATCCCCCCCCCCCCCCCCCCCCAGAAATCCACTAATTCTGTTTGTTTTGTTTTGATTAATGTGTCTGGAGGCTGGACGAGGGGCACAGACAGCTTGATGTCGTGTTTCCTCGTTAATCTGCTCAACTCCATGCTGGCGTTTATCACGACGACCAGCAAAGCGCTGGTCGACTGCACACACACACGCGCACAGTGTCTCCGTTACATTCATGCCGGCCCGTCTGTTTGTTAGAGTTCTGGAATTGCAGTTATGCTTCACTTCATAGTTGTCGAGTCATTTCATGGTGATCTACCACAATTATTGAGAGCACTTTTAACCTCAGTTAAACCTGACGAAGAAGAAGAGTTGAAATAACACCAACAGCCATTTTTATTACAGACTGAACGCTGAAATCAAACAGAACAATAACCACAGTTTGACTTTTCTCTGTGAGCGTCTGAGCTTCTCAACAGTGTCGACCAAATCTGGATGTTTTTAACAACAATCATCACATCATTGCAGTTCTAAAGAAATGTGTTCACAGAGAGAGGAAGAGGAGTCATGTCTCTGTGAAGAAGCAGCCCACCTGCTGTGTTTGGTGTCAGGACGTCCTGAAGGATCCGGTCTCTACCAGCTGTGGACACTGGTTCTGCAGACGCTGCATCACCTCATACTGGGACCAGTCTGCTTCACCAGGAGACTCCTCCTGTCCCCAGTGTGGAGGTAAGACCCAGAACAACAGCTGGACTGTGGACAGACAGTCAGAGACAAACTGTACCAAGTCACACTGAACATCTCAACATGTTAAAGCCACATTATGGAGAAATTCTCATGTGGTGTGATTTGGCGCCCCCCACAGTTTCTGAGTGCAACACCACTGTAGTAAAAACAAATCCCAGGTGTGTAACAGTTTGTCAGACGTAATATAGGTGCTGACTACAAACACAACTCATGACATCATCACAATGTTACGTGTTGAAGTGAACACGTATGTGAGGCTGTGATCCTACAAGTGACAGAGACACCGTTCACCTGTTACAACACACCTGACCATCAACACGACTCTGAAGCTGCTGCTTTAACCTGTTCGCACCCACCTATTTTCAGTAACTTCACCTATTTAGCATACCCAAATGGAAAAGCTGATAACACAAGAACTACAAGTCCGAGATGGATGTATGATACGCCATTTGAAAGCTGACAACCTCTAGTTTCTGTGAATGTGTTTATTTAGCATGTACCATACACACAACCAAAATGACATCAGTTCAAACATGGCTCTAAAACATTTTTTTTGTCTTCGAAAATAATAGGTCATATTTGAATAACAATAACTAGGATGTGCTTTATGTTAGGCATATGGCAATATAGCACATACCTTCCTCATCTTGTCAACAACACCTGGGTGAAATTTTAGACTTCTAGGCCTACCCTTATGGGAGTTATGGAGGTTTTAGTTTGTGGTGTCACTGGCGTCCACGAACCTCTCCAAAACGTCTCCAAATGGCCAAATTGTGCCAAATGCTTTTACTCACTTCTGTGACACTGGAAACATTACTGAAGCATTCTGGTGACTATAAAACCTTTCTCCATGATTCAAAACATAATTTATTCACACATTCATTTGATGGGTGGTTGGAGGGGTTTCCACACGCTTCTAGGTGGCCATATTGAGATATTGTCATGTGACACGACACTACAGAATAGTTACCATTATACAAAAATGACAGACTATACTGAACTGAATTTCAAACAAGGATTGTATTATCTATCAATACACTATTACTGTATGTATAACTGTGCCAATATCAACAAAATATCAGTGTTTGCCATCAAAGTCCCAAGCACTGCGTCGGTGAAAAACAGTCTGAAAAACTGCAGTGGACTGGTTGCCACTCTGGTCTCCTGCTGTGGTCCGGGCTGTCTCACCGGCATGAAGGCAACTTGAGCAGGCTCAACGTCGTCATCCCCCACATCATGCCACTGTTGTTCCTCCGTGTGGGAGCTATGTGCTCTGGAGGATGCTCCTCTTCTGCCCCTCCCCCGGGCACGTCTGGCAGCACGGGAACGTCCAGCAGTTGGTGTAGAAGCTGCAGCTTCCCCTGAGCCAGAGGGGGCAGTGAAAGATGCAGCGGGGGAGGTAGCACTGGTGGATGCAGACGATCGTCGCCGCATCTGCCGACCACCTTCAGCAGGAGATGGGGTTTGGCGTCTGAGTGTCCTACTTTGAGGCTCCCAATCCAAGTCACTGTCAGACTGTGACCTACAAAACACAATGCAATGCACAAATGTTACCAAATATAATGAAAAAATATATAAATGCATTTCAATGGGGTGTTATTTACATAGGAAACAAATAAACACGGATATGATATTATATATTACACAAAAACATCAGGGAAATAACTGTACATAAACAGAATAATTGAATTGGGGGAATATTCCCAGTGTCTGGTCAGTGAAAAAGATCTAGTTCAATTTGTTTACAAGCTTGAAAAAAAAAATCTAAATAAAAGGGAATTAGAGGATAGTCTGTCCCGGGGGATGGGGGAAGAGAGAGACACGGACGGACGGACGCTCATCGCCGTCAGCCGGGGGACGGTCGCTCGTCACCGTCACGCGCGGAGTGTAGCGCCGCTGACCTAGCGGTATAGCAGGGTAGCGCCGCTGTTCCACCGTCTGGGGAGAACCCTGCTTAGGCGGGAGGCAAAAACGCTTGGGCGCCGCGCCTAAGCCATATAATGGCAGGGAAAACCCTGACATTATAGAATAGGATTACAAGGATTACATAACTTTAGTTGAGTAGTTGAGTAGCTAGCTAGCTAGCTAGGCTTAGCAAGGCTAATTAGGCCCTGGGGCGCTAACCATTTAGCATCATTTATGACATGCTAATGTATACTGTACGGTCACTGTAATCATAAAAAAAACCCCACCCACTAACTTTCATTCAAATTTCACTCATGGCTAAATAAATAAATAAAACATGATCAAAGATAACGTTACTCACCGATCTAAGATGTCGTCAAGTCCCTGAGCGAACATCTCCTCTCTCTCAGAGTCATACTCACTGTCTTGACTCTCATCAGATGATGCTATAGTCCATTCCTGGTCATCTTCACGGATATATTTGGATTTCTTCCTGGCTTTCGCCATTGTAAACTCTGAAAATGCCTACGAAGAAATGTAAATGTTTGCTGCGTCTCTTCACCGTGCGTGTGCTGCGTAAAGTCCGCCCACGAGTCGCCAGACGCACGGAAACCCCTCGGCTCATAAATACCTGACCTGGGCACGCCTGCCCTCATTAGAAAGGTAAAATAATTGGCTAGAAGCCTGAGTTATTGACATGTCGATAGCCAATACGCTATTCCTATACTAAGGCAGCGAAAAACAGTAAACAAAGTATATTGGTCCTTCAAACAGGCAGCGCTCGATCTACTTCAGGGGCTCTGCTGGGGTGAAAACTGAACAGAAGAAGATGGGGACACTTTTATTTTGTAGCTAGCAAAGTGATGAAAACAAGCATACCCAACATCACCATACAGGAACTAGAAAACATTTCGGTGCGGCCGGTAAAGTATGAACTTTATATGCCGGACAAAGTTGGCAGACGGTAAACAAATGGACTTTACAGGACGATATTCACAAGCTGGAATAATTTTATGAAAAACCATTTTGATGCTTTTGATCAGTGGATTCTTACGGACAACTGGAATATAGATAATTGAGGAATGGACACATATTACGGCTTTATGGCCGCTTCAAAGGTAGGGAGTCGCCGTGTGTTTCTTGTGTCTCACGTTTACCATGCTGGTGAATATCAATGATTTATGGTTTGGTGCTCATGATTTCTGCAAAATCAACTGGATGAATGAATTGCGGAGATTCTCCTCTTTCTAACGACGTATAGTATGTCCATATTGATGAAAGTTGAAGCGGATACGTCACTGCGCAGTGTAGACATACAGTCATTTATCTGAAATCGCCCGTCGGCGGGCGGGTGGGTGCGGAGAGGTTAACCTCAAAAAGTTACATAATGTTGCTTTAAACATCTCAGCTTCTACATGTCATTACATTTATTTAGAGACTTCAGAGGCATTCAGACCAAACACCAGGACAAAATACTAGATTGTCTAGAACACACACAAAATCAATGAAAAGACCCGAAGAGACTCAAACTTTATATATTCTGATACTGATGGATTGTTATTGATCATGAAAATAATCCCAGATTGTCAAATTCTCTCAAACATTTTTCTCTCTTCAGTGAATGTTGGTCTGCAGGAGGTTTTAGATGAACATAAGATCAGTCTGAGGAGGAGATGTGAATGTGTCACTGAAGGAAGTGATGGAACAGGAAGTGATGGAACAGGAAGTGGAACCCTCCTCAGCAGGATCTACACTGAGCTCTACATCACAGAGGGACAGAGTGAAGAGGTTAATACCCAACATGAGGTGAGGCAGCTTGAGACAGCTTCCAAAAAGAAGACCTTCAGTGAAACTCCAATCAGGTGCTGCGACATCTTTAAAGCCTCACCTGACCAACAGAGACGCGTCAGAGTCGTTCTGACCAACGGCGTCGCTGGAGTTGGAAAAACCTTCTCGGTGCAGAAGTTCACTCTGGACTGGGCAGAGGGCTCCGAAAACCAAGATGTCAGTCTGCTGGTTCTGCTGTCGTTCAGGGAGCTGAACCTGATCAGAGATGAGCAGTACAGTCTTCTCAGGCTGCTCCATGTTTTCCATCCAACATTACAGAAGGTGACAGCAGAGAAGCTCGCTGTCTGTAAACTTCTCTTCATCTTTGACGGCCTGGATGAAAGCAGACTTTCACTGGATTTCAACAACCATGAAGTCGTGTCTGATGTCACACAGAAGTCATCAGTCAGCGTGCTGCTGACAAACCTCATCCAGGGGAAGCTGCTTCCCTCGGCTCTCGTCTGGATAACTTCCCGACCTGCAGCAGCCAATCAGATCCCTCCTTCATGTGTGGACAGGGTAACAGAAGTACGAGGCTTCACTGACGTCCAGAAGGAGGAGTACTTCAGGAGGAGGTTCAGTGATGAAGATCTGTCCAGCAGAATCATTTCACACATCAAGACCTCCAGGAGCCTCCACATCATGTGTCTGATCCCAGTCTTCTGCTGGATCACTGCTACAGTTCTGGACCACATGTTGACTACAGACCAGAGAGGAGAGCTGCCCAAGACCCTGACTGACATGTACTCACACTTCCTGCTGGTTCAGACAAAGATGAAGAAGCAGAAGTACCATGAGGGATGTGAGACGAGTCCACAGGAGCTGACGGAGGCTGACAGGGAAGTTCTTCTGAAGCTGGGGAGGCTGGCGTTTGAACATCTGGAGACAGGAAACATCATGTTCTACCAAGAAGACCTGGAGCGCTGTGGTCTTAATGTCACAGAGGCCTCGGTGTACTCAGGAGTTTGTACAGAGATCTTCAGAAGAGAGATTGTGATCTTCCAGAAAACAGTCTACTGCTTTGTTCATCTGAGCGTTCAGGAGTTTCTGGCTGCAGTCTACATGTTCCACTGTCACACCAACAGGAACACAAAGGTGGTGGAGGACTTCCTGAGAGGATGGAGGTATAACAGTGACTCATCCCTTGATGACTTCTTGAGGAGCGCCATGCAGAAATCCCTGGGCAGTAAAAATGGTCACCTGGACCTGTTTGTTCGCTTTCTTCATGGCCTCTCTCTGAAGTCCAACCAGAGACTCTTAGAATGTCTGCTGGGTCAGACAGACAACAGTCCAGAAATCATCCAGAGAGTCATCAATAACCTGAAGAAGAACAGTGACTATATCTCTCCTAACAGAAGCATCAACATCGTCCACTGTCTGACGGAGATGAACGACCACTCAGTCCATCAGGAGATCCAAAACTTCCTGAAGTCAGAGAACAGATCAGAGACGGACCTCTCTGAGATCCACTGCTCTGCTCTGGCCTACATGCTGCAGATTTCAGAGGAGGTTCTGGATGAGTTGGACCTGCAGAAATACAACACATCCGAACAGGGACGACTGAGACTGATTCCAGCTGTGAGGAACTGTAGAAAGGCTGTGTAAGTCCAGATGTGTTGAACATCATGGTATCAAAGATCAACACTTTACACAACATGAATAATTTACAACCTCAACACTATACACGTTTACCAAAACAAGTTTTAAACCTGCTGATTGAATAAATGATCATCACCAAGCTCATAGTAGAAATTACATGAAGTCGTCTTGTTTCCAAAACATTAAACTCAGCCAGGTGAGAAAATTATTATCCATAAAATTATAATAACACAATGTTTAGTTGTAATTATTGTGTTTCTACAGTGGGAGGCATTAACAGAATGACATGGGAGATGAAAAGCAGATGGAGCGACAATCAGCGACATCTGGTTTTAAAAGTTGTATCATCTGTATTCACAGACTGACTCATTGTGAACTCTCAGAGACTCACTGTGAAGTTGTCGCCTCAGCTCTGAAGTCCAACCCCTCACATCTGAGAGAGCTGCACCTGGGTTACACCTATGTGAATGATTCAGGAGTGAAGCTGCTGTGTTCTGGACTGAAGAGTCCAAACTGTCAACTGGAGACTCTGAAGTCAGTTCATATGTTTTCGCTTTGTGTTTATTAAATTAAAATCTAGAACAAGAGTTTCAAATTTCCTTCAGTTCACACACACACACACACATACACACACACACAGCTCAGTGCACATCTGATCAGTGATGACGATGATGGAGGATGAAGCTCTCAGTCAGTCAGCTGTGTGTTGATGGAGATGACAGTGGTGATGAAGATCTGTGCTTTGATTACAGCTTTCTATGTGTGTGAGACAGAGCTGCTCGTTTGTGTTGAAGGTGAATCGATGGTGTAGAACTTTTCTGTTTGGTCACTGAAATCTGTCGTGTGATTAAAATGATGTCCCAGGCTGCTTAGAGTCTGTACATCCAACAACAATTCCCACAATTCCTTGGGAACAATCCCATAATTCCTCTGCAGTTTCCTTCAGGTCATTTCCTCAGCCAGTAGGAATGAGATGGATCGGTGCTGGAACTAATTAATAATTCTTTAGAGTAACTGTGGTCAGTTGTGCGCCAGAGCCAGGTTCAGAGTTCACCTGGCTCTTATGCTCACTGTGCCTGCAGCGTACAGAAGCAGGATGTTGGATTCACTTCTGTTTGCAAATCCACTCAACTGGTTTTCTTTAAGAGCTGTTGGCTGGGATATTTGTAGAAAGAAGCTCAGTGGTACGACGTGTTGTCTGAACACATCTGGAGCTCAAAGTGTTCACAGCTGTTCCAAACAGCCAAAGGTGGAGTGAAGAGCTGCTGGAAACACAACAATGGTTTAAATATGGAGAAGACTTGTCACATGTTCAGACAGTCTCTGCTGAAGACGTTCATAGTTTTACACTCAGTTGTTCATATGAACAGTGACAGAATAGTTTTTTAACAAATGAACAAAGAGCTGAGAGAAAAGTTTAAACCCGCCTCCTTTCTCACCTCCACTCAGGTGACCAATCACACAGTGAGGTGTGTGTTCATTTTGGATTGTTGGTTTTAAAGTGACAGACACTGTTAAAGTCACACTGGAAAAAAGACACATGAATATAATGTGATGTCATCTCTGATTGAACATACTACATGTGTTGACTGTCTGAACTCTGGAGACAAACTTTAGAACATTGAAAATATTGACTGCGTAAGTCAATTATAAATTTGACACCAGTCTCCTTTTTTCTAAACTTGTTCAGGTCTGAACAGATGATTAAACACTGAATAATTTCAAGCAGGAACATTGTCTTCTAAACTTGCTTCATTTATTCTTTATTCAGATTGTGGAGTTGCAGTTTGTCAGAGATCAGCTGTGCTTCTCTGGCTTCAGCTCTTAAGTCCAACCCCTCCTATCTGAGAGAGCTGGACCTGAGCTACAACAACAAGCTGCAGGATTCAGGAGTGAAGCTGCTGTGTGATTTTCTGCAGAGTCAACACTGTAGACTGGAGACTCTGAGGTCAGTTCACTGACTCTCTGTTACTGCTGTACATCTTAAATGTTAAGTTAATATAATTTATTAACTAATTTATGTTCTTATATCTGTAAACGTCCTTTTGTTCATATTTTCATGTTTCTTGATCTAAATTTTGTCTGCAGTCATTAAAGACTTGTGTTTCTTAACGAAACTGTAGAAAACTTAAATGAATGTTTATATTTTTGGTAATTGGTCTCATCTGTGAACAGAAGATCCTCTGAACTCATATTTGATTTAAAATCATCAAATTCATTTGAAATGTTTTTCATCATTAGTGTTTGATCATTGATAGTTGCCCTATTCACACTGCCTTTTGAATGCGGGAATCCTTTGCCAATTCTGCGCACTCTCCTCTGTATGAATGTCTCAGAGGCGGCCAGGGTTTAAATTTTGCTCCGGCGCTGATATGCCTCTGGAGGTAATATCAGAGGCAACTTATATGAGGAAAAAAATACCGCAAATTGTACATGGATAAGTATCTGTCGTCCTGCTGTCCTACTGACTCTTCGTCACATTTCTGCCCGAAAAACAGCGTCTGTCACCGGCAAAAACTTTAACTCACCAATGTTTTTGTTTGAAATATATCACTGCAACTATCAGCCCTCCCGACCGAGCCTTAGGTGAAAACAGCCTCCCTCCTCATGAGTGAGAGAGTCAAAGACCATCCAGTTTACTAATGGTGATTATGTAATTATGTAATTTAGAGTTGTGTGACACTTTCCAGGATTTTTGGTGGGTCAGGATCTCAATCACAACACATTGTAACAGCATCCATATGATTATAAACGGTCAGCCGGTACATGTTTAGATTAACAGGGGGATACGTGGGGAAACACCTTGAGAAAACACATACATCGTCATCATGACCTGTACCGCCATGCCTCTTTAGGCTCCGCGGTGCTGGCACACAGAAAGACAAACAGACACACGCACACAGACACGTGTATTTAAGAGAAACTGTCTCCCATGTTTATCTGATCCCATCAAACTATTCAGAACCAATATCGTCTGATAACAATCGGAGCACCCTTACTTAGGACACAGAGATGTTGAGCTTCACATTTAAACCTGAACACATCTGATTGGATTATAAATTATAAATGTCTTCATCATTTAATCTGTTCAGATTGAGGAGCTGCAGTTTGTCAGAGAACAGCTGTGATTCTCTGGCCGCAGCTCTGAAGTCCAACCCTTCCCATTTGAGACATCTGGACCTGAACTACAACAAGCTGCACGATTCAGGAGTGAAGCTGCTGTGTTCTGGATTGGAGAGTCCAAACTTTCAACTGGAGACTCTGAGGTCAGTTCATGTGTTTTTTCCTCTGTGTTTATTAAATTTAAATGTAGAACAACAGTTTAGAATTTCCTTCATTTCACTTGTTTTCTGGGTTTGTCTAAGCTCAGATCACAACAAACAGTCATACACAGATACTATAATTCTAGTTATTAACGTAGGTTGATGTGAACAGGTGGGTGAATGTTGAGTTGACAGGATGATGTCACCATGATGATGATACTCAATATTGAGGTGAAGCCACGCCCCCTCTGGTCAACCACCTGGGACCTTATTTCAGAAAAAATGAGACAGACCAGACCTTCTTCTGTGTTGAGGCGGCAGCCATGTTGGTGACGTATGTTGAGTGAGATGAAGTAGTTCACTGAGCGCTTTAACACAAATCTACATGAGATTTTACTTTTCTTTTTACCACAAACAGACACTTTCTTGACTGAAATCAGGTCCCCCGCCTTTTGGCTCAGCTCTCTCTTCATCGCAACAGACGATACAACGACCGCATTACTGCGGTCGCTTCACCAATCTGCATGTCAATCTCGCACTCCATCCTTCCCTCACTCGTGAACAAGACCCCAAGATACTTGAAGTCCTCCACTTGAGGCAGGAACTCTCCCCCAACCCGGAGGGAGCAAGCACCTTTTTCCGGTCAAGAACCATGACCTCAGACTTGGAGGTGCTGACTTTCATCCCAGCTTCTTCACACTCGGCTGCAAACCGCCCCAGGAAATGCTGGAGGTCCTGGCTCAAAGGAGCTAACAAGACAAGAGCGTCTGCAAAAAGCAGTGATGAAATCCAGTGAGCGCTTTAACACAAATCTACATGAGATTTTACTTTTCTTTTTACCACAAACAGACACTTTCTTGACTGAAATCAGGTCCCATGAGGTCAACCTGAAGGGGCGGGACTTCCCCTCCCTATAGAGAGGTGTAGTCTGTAGTCCTAAAACCAGAAATCTGTTAGTATGTTAGCATGTTAGGACATCCTGTTCCCTCGTCTCAAAGTCTGTGAGTTTGTTGAATGTGTTTTCAGTTAAATGTGCAAAATAAGGTGTGTGGTTACCACAGGCTGAACATATTCACACGTTTTGTTCTCCTACATAAAAACCATCATTTAATCCATCCATCCATCCATTTTCTTCCGCTTATCCCGGGCCAGGTCGCGGGGGCAGCTGTCTGAGCAGGGTCACCCAGACTTTCCTCTCCCCGGACACTTCCTCTAGCTCATCCGGGAGGATCCCAGGCGTTCCCAGGCCAACCGAGTGACATAGTCACTCCAGCATGTTCTGGGTCTGCGGTCTCCTCCCGGTGGGGAGAAATCCAGTGGCTCCTGAACCAGACCCCCTCCATCTATCCATAAAAATAATGAACAGAACCGGTGACAAAGGGCAGCCCTGCCGGAGTCCAACATGCACCAGGAACAGTTCTGACTTACTTCCAGCAATGCGAACCAAGCTCCTGCTCCGGTTGTACAGGTACCGTGCTTAGCAGAGGGCTTCCGACCCCGTACTCCCGAAGCACCTCCCACAGAATGCCATGAGGGACACGGTTGAATGCCTTCTCCAAGTCCACAAAACACATGTGGACTGGTTGGGCAAACTCCCATGAAACCTCAAGCACCCTGCGGGGGGTACAGAGCTGGTCCAGTGTTCAACGGCCAGGACAAAAACCACATTGTTCCTCCTGAATCCGAGGTTCAACTATCAGCCGAATTCTCCTCTGCAGTACCCTGGAATAGTCTTTCCCAGGGAGGCTGAGGAGTGTGATCCCCCAATAGTTGGAACACACCCTCCGGTCCCCCTTTTTGAATAGAGGGACCATCACCCCAGTCTGCCAGTCCAGAGGCACTGTCCCCGACTGCCACATGATGCTGCAGAGATTTGTCAGCCAAGACAGCCCACAACATCCAGAGACTTGAGGTACTCAGGGCGGATCTCATCCACCCCCGGTGCCTTGTCATTGAGGAGCTTCCAAACTACCTCAGTGACTTTTGCTTGGGTGATGAATGAATCCATCTCTGAGTCCCCAGCCTCTGCTTCCTTTCTGGAAGGCGTGTCAGAGGGATTGAGGATATCCACGAAGTATTCCTTCCACCACCCGACGATATCCCCAGTCGAGGTGTTGGCGGAGGGCTGCTTCCCCTTCCTGATGCCCCGGATGGTTTGCCAGAATTTCCTTGAGGCCGACTGATAGTCCTCCTCCATGGCCTCCCTGAACTTTTCGTTTTTCGTTTGGGTGCGCCAAGTCTGTCCAGCTTCCTCCCCTGCCAGCAAATCCAACTCACCACCAGATGGTCGGTTGACAGCTCAGCCCCTCTCTTCACCCAAGTGTCCAAGACATAAGGCCGGAGGTCAGATGACACGACCACAAAGTCGATCATTGACCTAGGGTGTCCTGGTGCCACGTGCACTGATGGACACCCTTATGCTTGATCATGGTGTTCGTTATGGACAAACTGTGACTAGCACAGAAGTCCTGCAAAAGAACACCACTCGGGTTCAGATCAGGGAGACCGTTCCTCCCAATCACACCCCTCCAGGTAACGCTGTTGCTGCCCACGTGAATGTTAAAGTCCCCCAGTAGATCAACGGAGTCCCCGGTTGGAGCACTCTCCAGTACCCCTCCAAAGGCCTACAAGAAGGCCGGGTACTCTACACTGCTGTTCGGCCCGAAAGCCAAAACAACAGTGAGAGACCTATCCCTGACCTGAAGGTGCAGGGAGATGACCTTCTCGTTCAAAACTCCAACACATGGCAGCTAAGCTGGGGAGCTATAAGCAAGCCCACACCAGCTCACCACCTCTCACAGGCAGGCACCTCCAGAGTGGAAGAGAGTCCAGCCTCTCTCAAGGAGTTGGGTTCTAGAGCCCAATCCGTGCATGGAGGTGAGCCCAACTATCTCTAGCTGGTACCACTCAACCTCCCGCACTAGCTCAGGCTCTTTCCCCCCCAGCGAGGTGACATTCCATGTCCCCATGGCCAGAGTCAGGGATTGGGTCGCCGGGGCCCCCGCCCACGACCGCCCCCCGAATTGCATAGCACCGGCCCCTTCTGAACCCTCCGGATGGTGAACCTACTGGAGGGATGGCCCACATTGCTCTTTCGGGCTGTGCCCGGCCGGGTCCCATAGGCAAAGACCCCCAACACCAAGCCTGGGTCCAGGGTGAGGCCCCGGTAATGCTATTCCGGACGACGTGAACGTCCTTGTTTTAATATCTGTCATTTGGGGCATTGGAAACACTCTTAGCCTGACCTGTCACCTAGAACCTGTTTGCCTTGGGAGACTCTACCAGGGGCACTAAGCCCCGGACAACATAGCTCCTAGGATCATTTAGGTACTCAAACCCCTCCACCACCGTAAGGTGACGGTTCAGAGGAGGAGACCATTTAATGTCCCAGAGTTTAATAATAAAGCTTTTCTGTGTATTAAAAACAGGTAGCGGTCATCACATCATCACAGCGAACACGGAGACTCATCTACTCACTAGTCCGTCTTTACAGGCCAACTTTAGTTACAAACTATTCTAACTGATGGGAATTAAACAGTATTGGATTTGAATATCAATGTATGGTAGAGAAGATGTCAGGATGTGAGAGGAGGGGAGATTCCCCTTCAACTGAGGTGAGGGGAGGTGTCAGGGATAGAACAGGTGAGGAGTTCATATGAGGATGATAACAGAAGGCAGCTAGGATGACACTTATTGTCCAGTCAAACATCAGAGGGTCACTGCCTTGGGGAAGGCATGGGTAACAGCTGTCATAAAGTATGTAACCACTGTTCTGCTGTATAGAAATCAAGACAATGTGGAAGACTGCAGAGAACATTGTGGCTCTTCTCTCCATGCTGCATGTATTAAAGAGAAACTGTCTCCTGTGTTTATCTGATTGGCTCTTCTGATTGGCCCTTTTAGAGACCACCCATCAAACTATTCAGAACCAATATCATCTGATAACAATCGGAGCACCTTCATTAGGACACAGTGATGTTGAACTGCACATTTAAACCGGAACACATCTGATTGGATTATACATTGATTTTTATCTTCATCATTTACTCTTTGTTCAGATTGAGGAGCTGCAGTTTGTCAATGATTAGCTGTGATTCTCTGGCCTCAGCTCTGAAGTCCAACCCCTCCCATCTGAGAGAGCTGGAGCTGAGAGGAAACAAGCTGCAGGATTCAGACGTGAAGCTGCTGTCTGATCTGAATGACAGTCCACACTGTAGACTGGAGACTCTGAGGTCAGTAGAGGGTTGGAGTCAGTCCACGCTGGTTTCAGCAGTATTGTTCTGAACACAGTCAGTATCAAAGTGAAGATCCAGTATTTCCTGTTTTCCTCAGTGAAGCTGTGAGAGGAGAACGGCCAATCAGACGAGCCAGAAGCTTGTTGTGATCTGGTGTTGAGTTGATGTGAAGATGACTGTTGTTGCTGTGTTCATGTCTACAGGAAGTAAAGCTTGATTACAGCTGACAGCATCACAGGATGTGTAGAGACAGTCGTCCTCATTCATCACATGTGATCTCTCTAAAACACTAAAGAACTGATCAGTTGATCTGTGTCACAGCTCTCAGGTCTACGGTGGCCCTGAAGGTCAAAGCACAACAACATTTCACGAAACATCAAACAGTCTACAGGGTCTAAGGTTCTGTCCAATTACAAACAAGTTGTTGATGTGTTTTGAATAGGGCTGTCAAAGTTAACGTGTTAATCGCGCGTTAACGCAACTTCCTTTTAACGGTGTTAATTTTCTTAACCCGCGATTAATGCTCTGTATTTTTTTTTAAAAAGAACGCGCATTGTTTGATTTACAGCCGTCAGTGGCACCTGTAGTCTTGATCCAGAGGTTGGCAGAAGAATAAGAAAGGGAATCAGAAGAAGAAGAAGCAGGGTTGGCGTTCGGGAAAAACAAGGTGGACTGAAAAGCGAAAGTGAAAGGAAATGGAGAAAGGACTTATGAACGGCAAATTCACTTTCAAAACACTACCAGATGGTTCGGTGCATAGGACAAAGTTATCTGCATGTACTGTCGACATGAAATGAGTTACCATTGAAGTACGTCGAGTCTCAAATATCATTTGCAAGCCAAACACATGGCAGATGCAGAGAGCCCACCGGTCCCCCCTCGCCAAAAGCAGACATCACCATGTTTTGATCCCATTTAGGATGAGGGGATATTTTTTTGAGCCTTTTATTTGAAGTGCATGATTTTAAGTGTTGAATAAACATTTTCATAAAGCAAGCATATTTGCCCTTTCTTATGTTGTTAAAAGTATTAAGAATATGAACAAAATACATTAAAGGAGAACTTTGGTCGATTTCAACATGCAGCTTTATCGCTCAAGCTACCCTTGACTAGCCAGTACCGAAAACGCGCACACTTTTGGTCCACCTCTTACAGGGCTCCTTGAACTGAGAGTTAGCATTGACAGCTAACAGCATGGGGTCAGAACTTTATACTGTGTTTAAGCGTCTTAACATGGTCCAAATCTCACCCCAAAAGTTTGGCAACAACAGCAGACACCTTACAACACAGCACTGTAGCGTTTATGACTCACAAAGTGGTTAAAACAGTGTGTTTGTGCAAGCAGCCACATACCAGTTTGTTGACATCCATGTCGTAGACCAAACTAATCGATCCATCGAGCGTGCGCTTACTCCCTCACTGGCAGCGACGGAAACTTGAATTTTGCAGACAGAAATGTATTCCAGCTTTTTTGTTTTTCTATTCATAACGTACATGTTCATGTTACAGCCTGCCATGAGCCATTAGCCTTACAATAGCCTGTTATGAGTCTATTCGCTCTGCACCGAGAGCTAGCTTGTCTGCTCATGCTAATGGTTCTTGCAGAGAGCAGAGCAGAGAGTCCGTGATGATCGAAGCTGTTTCCGAAATAGTCACGATGGAGAGCTTGTCTGATGTCGAAGTGGAAGACCTCGATGACGAACCTTTTAAATTCGATGGTAGTCCATATTTGTTCGTACCGGAGTAGACAGATGAGGAGTTACTTGCACTAGAGAACGAGAGAGCGGAGAGAGAGGTGCAGAGAGCGGAACAGGCAGAGGCGGCTTCACGGGCCAGGACATCGGCGACCTGGTGGTGCTCTTGTGGATGTTGTGTCCAAATGGATACAGAAGAGGAAAGCCTATGCTCAGCTGTAAGGAGTGGGACATCATACAGCCTAATGTGTCCCAGGATAGCGCACAGTGTGTCACCCGCACAGAGTTCAAACGGAGTTTGCACATCTATATGAAGGACAACCAGCCACAACGGTGATGTTTCGGGGTCTTAGAGAGGCAAACGGTGGAAGCTTATATTTTTATATTTCTTCATTCTATTGCCACAATTTGGCATTGCACAAACTTGTACCATTTTCAGTAACTAGCACTGCTTTGATCATCACTGACTCTCTGCTCTGCTCTCTGCAAGAACCATTTGCATGAGCAGACAAGCTAACTCTGAGTGAAAAGCAAATAGACTCATAACAGGCTATTGTAAGGCTAATGGCTCATGACAGGCTGTAACATGAACATGTACATTATGAATAGAAAAACGAAAATGCTGGAATACATTTCTGTCTGCAAAATTCAAGTTTCCTTCGCTGCCAGTGAGGGAGTAAGCGCACGCTCAACGGATCAACTATAGTATGCTTGCACAAACACACTGTTTTAAACACTTTTTAATTCATTTTGAGTCATTAACGCTACAGTGCTGTGTTGTAAGGATTCTGATGATGTTGCATAACTTTTGGGGTTAAATTTGTACCACGTTAAGACGCTTAAAACACAGTGTAAAGTTCAGACCCCATGCTGTAAGCTGTCAATGCTAACTCTCCGTTCAAGGAGCCCTGTAAGAGGTGGACCAAAACTGCTCGCGTTTTCAGTACTGGCTGGTCAAGGGTAGCTTGAGCGATAAAGCTGCATGTTGAAATCGACCGAAGTTCTCCTTTGAGGTACATTTAGAACAGAAAGAAATGTGCCAAAAAAATTGCCATTAATTTGCGATTAATCGCGATTAAAAAAATTAATCGTTTAACAGCCCTAGTTTTGAACCATCATTACATTTAGTAACCATGTGGTGTTTGTACAGAGCAGAAGCTGTGCTGAAGTCCAGTAACCACAGCTGATGTTTGACTGTCAGTCTGTGTATGAACATGTAGGAGCTTTAACATCATATATTCATCTGTCCATCTGTCTTTTGTTTGCTCCACATGTTTTACAACAGACTCCATATTTACATATTTGTAATGTTTCAAAGCAGATGAAATATTCAGGTGTGACTGAGACTCTGGTTTTTAACAGCTGTCAATCATCATTACAATGTTTCTGCAGCAATGATGCGTTCAGGGACTCTCTGCAGTTCATTTCACTGTGTACTTGAGTGAAACCTGCAGAGTAAACCTGTGAGCTTCACTCCAACACGTTAACATGAAGCTGAAAGGAAGCTGGCTACGCTACACAGCCGCTCCACTTGTGGTCTGAACAGGACTGACGTTGTGCTGGTCTTTATATCACTGACTGACAGCTGATGGAGGGAGTCTCTGGAAACACTCATGTATCACTTCTGCTCTCTCTCATTCTCTCATCAGGTGGTCGTGATGAAAGGTGGAGGTGTTGAGAGGATCAGCTGTGTCCTGATGATCCAGAGAGGTCGAAGCAGCACCATCAGCTGGTGGGTGGAGAGGCTCTGACTGGGCCATGTTACTGGGAGGTGGAGTGGAGAGGAGAGCTTCATCCAGCAGTGACTGACGGACCAATCACAACAAGTGGAGATGACTGTCAGTGCTGCAGTCTGAACTGCTCTGAGATCAGCTCCACTGTCACCAAGTCCACCATCCAGCTCCATGTGTTGGGGCCACTAACTGCCCTCCCTACTGCCCCCTGGATTTAACAACAACACAAACAAATCCATCCAGTCCAAACACACATTTACAACTACAACATGTTTATACTGTAAATATATTTGTAATCAACTATTTTCACACATTAAGTTACAGCTCAGTATCTGTGTGTCACTTGTGCAGCCTGACGTTGAACTTGAGGGGAACGTTTTAGACGTGACACCAGTTTGATCATCATGTTTCCTGCAGCATCAGTGAACTCCAGTTTAACGTGCGACCCTGCTGGTTTACACATCACGTGATCAACACACACATGAAGTCAACCTGTGGAGCTTTTTCCCTCTGAGCTCAGTGTTGAAGCCGTTCTTATCACCAGCGTTCATGTTCTGGAGCTGCTTTCTGCCAGCAGATGTCACCGTTTCCATTGTGTCGCCTCACTGAGGTTTAACTGAACCATGATGTGAAGGATTTCTCTCAGACTGCATTTGCTATCAAATTAAATGAGTTCAACTTGATTTAAGATGTAATATGTAACATTTCTGCATTAAAATGTGTAAAAACGACTCGACCTTTGTTCTGTATGTTGTTGAGTTGTGTTCTTACATCACAACAATGTTCAAACCAGAGAAATCCACAAGTTTACTGGAGGTGATGGTGTGTTTTTAAGACACGTGAGCGCTTCATAGTTAAACTGTGGGACATTTACTGATGTATTTTATGTGGTAGAGCAGAACGTGTAGATATCTTCAGCCTGTGGTAACCACACACCTTATTTCAGGCTTTAAACTGAAAACCAACTCAACAACTCATCAACTTTGAGACGAGGGAAGCAGATGTGCAAAAACACAAACTGACTTCCAGGTTTCAGGACTCGTTACTACACCGCTCCATTAACAACTTTATTTATAAGTTAAAGTGCATTCATTTAGTTGTATCTCATAACTGAGTGTGTTAACAGCATCACAGATATGCCGGCTGTCAGTGATGGAGGAAGTATTCAGATCCTTTACTCCAGTAAAAGTACTGATACAGCTTTGTACACACACACACACAATTATCAATTAAATGAGATAAAAAGCCAAAATTGAAAATTATTAAATCAAAAGTGAAAATTATGGATGAATGTCAATATTATCATATGAAAAGTCAAATATGTTTTAAATTAACACAATAAAAATGTTCATGTGCTTCACTCCATTACTTCTATATTGAAACAGTATAACTATAGTGAAAGGAACAATTATTTCACATTAATAAAGAGTTTGAACACACTTTTGATTTGATTCAAAATATATCAAGGATCATAATGACATGAGACACCTCTTCTGGTGTACACTGAGAGCTTATTTAAATAAAATATGAATGAAGTGTCAAATGTTTTTTAAATGATTTGTGTCATGAATCACATTGAAAGACAGTTATTTATCTGGATAATTCCTCTTTAATGATCAATGTCTTGACTGTCTACTTGTTGGTGATCTTTTCATTTACTCTTATTGTTAAAAATGACTTTAATACGATGTTATTGATATATATGAGATATATGTCTGTGTTATACTGATAATAAACACATCATGAGATACATTTCTATAACTTTTAGCTTGTGCACATTCCTGTACAGCTCCTCCATCTTTATTTATCTTTATCTCATCTCATCTCACACTTTATGTCACTGTTTGGTTATATCGTATAGTCACTGTTTGTTTATTGTTTATTGTCTTAAATGTACGCACCGTCCCAACAAAGACAAATTCCTCGTTGGTGTAAATTTCTTCGTGCCAATAAATCTGTTTCTGATTCCGATGAGCGTTGATTTAAGGTCCCGTTTGTTCAGTGAGGAGTGTCTGTGATCAAACCGGTAAAAGTTCTGAATTCCTTTGAAATCAATTGCAAACTAACTTTACTTTGCCTTTATTTTGAAAATCCGCTGTAGCGCGAAACGGAAGCCTCGTCGTTTATACAGGAAAGCGCCCCCAGCTCTGTTCTGATTGGTCGGTCACCGTTAGGCTCGTTGTATCCAATGAACGAGCAGTTGGCTGATATATAAACCAGGTGTCGCCGGTCGGTTGCTACTTCTTCTGTGAAGGAAACATTAAAGAGAAACATTGTATCATGTCTGGAAGAGGAAAGGGCGCCGGTAAGGTTCGATCCAAGGCCAAGAGCCGCTCGTCCCGGGCCGGACTCCAGTTTCCGGTGGGCCGCGTCCACAGGCTGCTCAGGAAGGGTAACTACGCTCAGCGTGTCGGTGCCGGAGCTCCGGTGTACCTGGCGGCGGTGCTGGAGTACCTGACCGCTGAGATCCTGGAGTTGGCCGGAAACGCCGCCCGAGACAACAAGAAGACCCGCATCATCCCCCGCCACCTGCAGCTGGCCGTCCGCAACGACGAGGAGCTCAACAAGCTGCTCGGCGGAGTCACCATCGCTCAGGGCGGCGTGCTGCCCAACATCCAGGCCGTCCTGCTGCCCAAGAAGACCGAGAAGGCCAAGAAGTAAACACCCGGAACCGAACACAAACAAACGGCTCTTTTAAGAGCCAAGCACTCCTCTGAAGAGCTGAGTCCTAAAACATTAATGACTCCTGGCTGAAATATGATTTTATCAATAAGAACATTGAAATACAAATCTAATGGCAACTAAACTCTACTGCTTGCATGTTAAGCCACTAAATGACTTCAGACAAGTTATACATTCATTGAAAGATATTACTGGGCTGTGACCCTTATAACGTGGAGGACGGGTTCAGGTGTGTGTTGACTCTGTAGTCAGCAGGCTTGACTGTCTACCTGTGTGGAGTGTGTTACAATATTGCTGCTGTATGTAAGATATATGTAAGAATTAATGTACAACAGAAGAAATAGAGTTTGGACCTCAAAGTCTTTGTCTTGCAGAGATGTGTACTGATGTTGGCATGCTAACACATCCTGTTACGTCACTGAGCTCCTGGTCCAGACCGCTAGCTGCACAGCTGACCAGCTGAGTATAGCGGTAACCATGGTGATATGCTGCACCACAACTGTTGATAGCATGAAGTTAATGTAAACCAACACAAACCTGCCGAAATAGATACATAAATGGCCCAATGAATAAATATGTCCTGAATTTAATAGTTGAATTAATGCGAAGGTAAATATATGATTTACTACCACATTCCGTTTTATTTTCTAGCATTTCTCAATGTTCCATTATATTATAGGTGTAATGTATTATTGATCCTCATGAATAATGCAACAATATATTAGACTGTTTTTGACCTTTGCTTATTGGAGGTTTGTGAAGATGAATACCTGGATGAGTGAGAGTAAATCTGTGAATCATCAGAAGCGTACTGGGAGACATCACATACATTACAAAAATACACTAATAAATAGTTAAATGTAGGCTTTTGGAAGCTCTTATAAATCCGACTACCAGTATTTAGTCAGACTGTTGTAAAGAAAAAGAACAAAACAATTTATGTAGGTCAGCGACTCTGAGCCGGGAGGGCGTTAACGGTGCACTTTTATTTTGAAGGAGTTCTTCTCAAAATTGGCGGGCTGCGCTCAGGCTGTCTGTCTTCAGTTACGTCCGCAAACTGGCTTTAAGTAGCGCCGCTCTTCCTCCAACAGGCATCAGTTTGTCTTCGTACTAAACTCTTGACACAATGAGCGGCCGCGGTAAAGGAGGTAAAGGACTCGGTAAAGGAGGCGCCAAGCGTCACCGTAAAGTCCTCCGTGATAACATCCAGGGAATCACCAAACCCGCCATCCGCCGTCTGGCCCGCCGCGGTGGAGTCAAGCGTATCTCTGGCTTGATATACGAGGAGACCCGCGGTGTGCTCAAGGTGTTCCTGGAGAACGTCATCCGTGACGCCGTCACCTACACCGAGCACGCCAAGAGGAAGACCGTCACCGCCATGGACGTGGTGTACGCTCTGAAGAGGCAGGGCCGCACCCTGTACGGCTTCGGGGGTTAAACCGACCAGCGACCGACCACAACAACACAACGGCTCTTTTAAGAGCCACACACCTGCTCTAAACAGACCAGTCCTGCTCAGTGTGTGAAGCGTTTATGAAAAGTAAATGTTAATGGAACATAATTTGTTGTCACTAACAAGGATAGAGAGTCACTCTGTAAAGTATGATGTGATTCTCTTTACAGCCACTGACTGCAACAATAATTCAGTCTCTTGCAACTTTCACACAGTGACTCTGCATCAGTGGTGCAGTGATGGTTCAGTTCTTCATAAAAGTCCAGAACTATGTCTGTCTCCCTGGTGTCCAATTCTCACTCTCAACATGCATCAGCCAACAATTTGTGGATGCAGTTATAATGTTGTAGTCGCTGACCATGATTGTTTCCAGAAATAGTAAATACAACACAGTTGTGGTGGTGACAGTCATGAGTTAAAGGTTTTTGCTGTGAGTCGCCTGACTGCTGCTGCGGACAGACAATGTTGCAAATAGTCTATAGGACAGCCAGGATGATGGATGCTCTCTATGTATAACTGAGTCTGTATGTCCTCATGAAGCTGCCAAGACCCACGTGACTGTTTAGCTGTCAGACTGTGAACACATCAGATCCACACACTCCTGTTTCGGGCATCTGACGTCTCTATTCTCCCTCTGGAGGCGAATCAGAGCCACAGTAGTGAATACTGTCTCCACATCTGTGACATTTACACAAATGGCGTTATGGAGAAGCTGCGCACGTTTCTGGCACTCAGGTCACAGGTTACTTAATGATGTCACTGAGTAAATAACATCAATGCGATTGTGTCTGTAGATGGACACGAAACATGCAACTTTTTTTTACTGTGAAAAACAGTGGGGCCCGAGTTTAAAACAGCTGCTTTTACAATGGAGTTTGGTTCAACATCCTTTTAATAATTTATCATTAATAATCCTAACAGAATAATTACCTGAACATTTAACCCAGAGTAAAACAACAATAATATGATTGTTTGCCTGTCTGACCATCAGATCAGACTGTCGGCTGTGACGTCTTTATAAAAGAGAAGCCCAACAGACATCATGTGTGATTCATGACGAAACGGGATCAATACATTATCTGTCTCTGTTCACTGACAGACATGGTTTAATAAAATAGGGTCACAATGAGCAGACCGGAAGGGGGCGGGGCTTCAGCGTCAAGATGGAAGTCAGTCAACATTTCTTTGCCCCTTTTTTCCCCAAAATCTATGATCCTTTTCTTTTAAATTACACATGGAAATAGCAACATTATAACATTCAAGTCTGGTGTAAGACAGGCATTAGAGCTGCAGACACTAGTTGCAAGTTTAATTAAAACATTTAGTACTGAGGTTATTGTTGCAATGTTGAGAAATAAGGTGGATAACGGCTCTTCAGAGGAGTGCTTGGCTCTTAAAAGAGCCGTTTGTTTGTGTTGGGTTCGGTTCCGGGTGTTCACTTCTTGGCCTTCTCGGTCTTCTTGGGCAGCAGGACGGCCTGGATGTTGGGCAGCACGCCGCCCTGAGCGATGGTGACTCCGCCGAGCAGCTTGTTGAGCTCCTCGTCGTTGCGGACGGCCAGCTGCAGGTGGCGGGGGATGATGCGGGTCTTCTTGTTGTCTCGGGCGGCGTTTCCGGCCAACTCCAGGATCTCAGCGGTCAGGTACTCCAGCACCGCCGCCAGGTACACCGGAGCTCCGGCACCGACACGCTGAGCGTAGTTACCCTTCCTGAGCAGCCTGTGGACGCGGCCCACCGGAAACTGGAGTCCGGCCCGGGACGAGCGGCTCTTGGCCTTGGATCGAACCTTACCGGCGCCCTTTCCTCTTCCAGACATGATACAATGTTTCTCCTTAATGTTTCCTCCACAGAAGAAGTAGCGACCGACCGGCGACACCTGGTTTATATATCAGCCAACTGCTCGTTCATTGGATACAACGAGCCTAACGGTGACCGACCAATCAGAACAGAGCTGGGGGGCGCTTTCCTGTATGAACGACGAGGCTTCCGTTTCGCGCTACAGCGGATTTTCAAAATAAAGGCAAAGTAAAGTTTGTTTGCAATTGATTTCAAAGGAATTCAGAACTTTTACCGGTTTGATCACAGACACTCCTCACTGAATAAACGAGACCTTAAATCAACGCTCATCAGAATCAGAAACAGATTTATTGGCACGGAGAAATTTACACCAAAGAGGAATTTGTCTTTGTTGGGACGGTGCCTACATTTAAGACAATAAACAATAAACAAACAGTGACTATATGATATAACCAAACAGTGACATAAAGTGTAAGATGAGATGAGATAAAGATAAATAAAGATGGAGGAGCTGTACCGGAATGTGCACAAGTTAAAAGTTATAGAAATGTACGTCTCATGATGTGTTTATCATCAGTCCAACACAGACTTATATCTCATTTACATCAATAACATCGTGTCAAAGTCATTTTTAGCAATAAGAGAAAATGAAATTATCACAAACAAGTAGACAGACAAGACATGGATCATTCAAGAGGAATTATCTAGATAAATAACTGTCTTTAACTAATTAAGGTCCCATAGTGTCCACCAGAAGAGGCTCATGTCAATATGATCCTTAACATATTTTGTATCCATCAAATAACATCAGATAAATTGATGTTAAAGGTGGAATATGGAATATGGAATATGAGCTGAATGCTGCCATCTAGTGTCTCAAGATCGTAGTCACGACAACAAAAAAGTAATTCCAGCTGTCGGGTTGCCAGGTTTGGACAGGGCAGGAGGATTGAGCCGCCTCCGTTTCCTCCGTTTACTGGGTGTGGAGGTCGATGGGTCACGATCAGTATTCTCATATCTAGGATCAACGCAATATAATGAAAATAAGTATAGCAGAGGAGTTTGACCGGCAGGTAACGTTAGCTAAGTTAGCAAGCGAGTTAGCTTACCGATCCAGCAGAAAGTTCGTCATTTCCGCGTGTGTTTTGATGCCGTGGAAATCCTTTACCTGAGTCCATCGAGCGTATGCTTCACCGATATTTACTCTGGTTTTTGCTCTTCTCCGGTCACTCAGCTGCTGGGACAGATATCGCACCGTTCGCTGGGGCTCTGAAGAGCTTGCAGACTCCGCCATTTTACCCAGTGTCAGCCGAGCTGTGCCGAGCTTTGCCGAGCTTTGCTGAGGTTGCAAAATTGGCAACCCGCAATGCCAGGCCGCTATTTGGCTGGTACGATGTAAACAGGAAGTCATTGTCGAACCCGTCAAAATTTCTTGAATTATTTATTTCAGACAAAATATAATTTTTCAAGGAAACGCATTACTTTTAATCTGCGCCCCTCTAAACGCCCCGTTGATGTATTATTTTTGAAAAAATATAGCTTTTAAATAAGCATATTACATATTCAACCTTTAATATTTACATGTGAACTTCCTCCACAACAGAAGCAGCCTGGGCTCATAACAACCGTCCATGACGCCACAACATGGTGTGTACATGTACTGAGTGTCTTCAGTGTACACAAACACACACATACATTTACAAGTGCACTTTTTTTATTAATTTATAGTATTAAAGGAGGTTACTGTTGCAATGTTGAGAAATATGGCAGCTTCTGTAAATTCCTGTATAGTTCGACGAGTAAAAGCAGTTTAAGTTTGTTTAGTGTTATAGTGTAGAGAAACTTAATGTGTAAACAGACTATAGTGTAGACACTGTGATCGAATAATGTTTCTTTGTACACACAATGCAAACAAATAACGACTCTTAAAGCCGTTTGTTTACATGTGTCGAGTGTTTTCAGTGTGCTGATTGTTGTTACACTATGATTGTGACCCTGTGTGTTGTGTTACACTATTTGAATTGAACAATCTCAGCTTTTCAACGATTCTTTGTGAAGATGTGCACACAAAGAAAGTCTTGGGTCACCCCTGACATATTAATTAGGACTTGTTTTAACGATTACTTTCATTATTGATCAGTCTGGTACCTTCTTTGACTTGATCTTAGGGACAGATGAAGATTTAAGCAAGTAAAAACTTCTGACATTAGATAATATAAACATGTTTTTGTAATGATCAAACTTGTGACCAATGCATGTAACAAAGCAGGATACTTTACAAATAATTGCAAAAATAAGCTCCTTCCTTTGCTGCACTTGCAAATTACATTGTTGCACAAAATGCAAACCACACTGGTGTTTGTAAAAATGAACCAGAACACTGACAGAGAGGAAGATCAGGGGTAAATAATGATCAGAAAGAAAGTGAGACTAAATCTAAATTATCTAAACTCAAAAGAAATCAGGTTTGATTTTGAATGGAACTCTGATATTGACCCTGTGTTGTGTTGTGTTACACTATGATTACCCTGTGTTGTTGTGTTACACCATGATTACCCTGTGTTGTTGTGTTACACCATGATTACCCTGTGTTGTTGTGTTACACCATGATTACCCTGTGTTGTTGTGTTACACCATGATTACCCTGTGTTGTTGTGTTACACCATGATTACCCTGTGTTGTTGTGTTGTGTTACACTATGATTGTGTGTCACAGCGTTAATGAGGACTTGCTGCTCTCAGATCGGGTGAGTGGCTCTAAAAAGAGCCGTTGTGTTGTTAAACAGATCTGGGGTCAGTCTAAGCGCGCTCTCCGCGGATGCGGCGGGCCAGCTGGATGTCTTTGGGCATGATGGTGACCCTCTTGGCGTGGATGGCGCACAGGTTGGTGTCCTCGAACAGGCCGACCAGGTAAGCCTCGCTGGACTCCTGCAGCGCCATGACGGCGGAGCTCTGGAAGCGCAGGTCGGTCTTGAAGTCCTGGGCGATCTCTCGGACCAGGCGCTGGAAGGGCAGCTTGCGGATGAGCAGCTCGGTGGACTTCTGGTAGCGACGGATCTCTCTCAGAGGCCACGGTACCGGGCCGGTACCTGTGGGGCTTCTTCACTCCGCCGGTGGCCGGGGCGCTCTTCCGGGCGGCCTTGGTGGCCAGCTGCTTCCTGGGAGCTTTACCTCCGGTGGATTTACGAGCTGTCTGCTTGGTTCTTGCCATCGTAGTTTCTTTTCTCTCTGCGTTCACAGGACAGAAATACTGAGAGCAGCCTGCGAACAGCGGCGTTATAAAGGAGCTGCCGGAGCGATGACAGCGCTGATTGGTCCACACAGCGATGAGCGCGCGCTGTAGGTCACCAACTATTGGAGAAAAGAAAATTCAAAATAAACCACGCCCCCAAACGTTATTTTAATCTTTACTTCCTGTAAAAACAAAACGTCCCACTTACATATCATTTTATTTCTTCATGACACTTAACACTCAAAGTGAGATCGATTCATTTATTTACACACACACACACACACACACACACTGTATCTCTGCTGTACATAATTTTATTCAGTATTTTCTGTTGCATTATTATTAATATTATTATGATAGGATTACTATAAATCAAATCAAATCAAATCAACTTTATTTATATAGCATCTTTCATACATGTAAAAATGCAACCCAAAGTGCTTTACATTAAAAGAAGTAGGAAGGAGGCCACTAACTTTATTTCACACAAGACAAAAACCAGCAAAAACATTTTCAATAGCAGAAGTTATGGTGACAAATACAAAATATCTCCGGTGTGATGAGTGAAATATGAGGAATATTTGCACTGAACCTCTATAAACTGTTTTGAAGCAGAAATAAATCAACTTCAGGATTAAATAGCGACATCTGGTGGATTTAATCAGACATGACAAAGCAACAATGGTACAGGATTTAAACATTGTGTACTTGCAGGTGAACCAGAGGACAATAATGTAGAACCTGGAAGTGGAAGGAAGGATTTATTATTTTTATTCACACTGTTACACACAGAATATTATCTGCTCCAGAGTATGTATTGAATTATGTACGTGGTTAAGAAAAACAAAAACAATCCTGACTTCAGTCAAAATTAAACAGAAACCAGCTTGGTTTTTGTTTTTGTGTTTCACTTTTATTGGCGCCATATGTTTTATTTATCATTAAAGTAGGCTACCTTTTATTTTATTCATCTTCACAAACACCTGCACATAGTTCTGAGCTACTACAGTAGGTCTACACATTCCACTGGACACTTTCTCCACCTCACAGCTGTTCAGTTTTGTGGGTTATATTATTTTTACTTAGTTGCACCGAGAATCTGAAGTATCACCTGTAATTGTTTCCCAAGTAACCTCCACATGAAACAGCTGTAAAATGCTCGTAATTGTTCACATTTCTTAAAATGAGTCACAAATGTTTTGGGCTAATGGTGAAATCCCAGCAAAGGAAAAGACGAGAGTTGTTTGTTTTAAAACCACAAACAAATTGTTTAAGAAATTCAACATGAGCTTGAGACGAAGGAAAGTGGATCTGCAGATCTCACTGATTTCTGGGTTTCAGGACGACAACCGGTGTTGGAGAAGTGCTTTACAAAAGTAACACATTATAGTAATATCTCTCTAACAGAGTAATATAACATGTTACTAATAATATTTCAGTAATGTATTAATACAGTTAGGTCATGTTACACGTTACAATCTACTTTACAGATCGAAGTGAAGCGTTTATTGTTGTTTTGTAAGAAGCCATCCACACCAACACGACCATATTAATATTCTCTGTGTGACTGAAAATAAAAAGAAAAAATTATCATTTAATTATAGGCGACATGATAGAATGTAAAGGTCTGTTGTGTTTCATATGACTGAGACTACAATTAAAATGCCCTTATTTAAAGACATCTATCTATTTGATCTATAGAGGTTCTTGGGGGCATTTTATAGGAAGTAACTAAAAAGCATTGTAATAAGTAATAGAGTACTTTACATATATACACAGACTGTAATATTGTAACGTGACATTTTACTTTAAAATTAAGGTTATAAGTAGAATATCAGATGTTGAATTTTGAAGGTAACTTGCCTGACAAACAAACATCACCTGTATATTGTTTAAAGAAGATAACAGAGTGATGAACCTTCAGATGTTCTACAGGAGAATAGAGTAGAATATAATATAATACAATATAAACATATATACATATTAAAGGACAGTGCTGTGTGGTGGTACTCGGCACCGTGCAGCAGAGTGATGGAGGCTCCGGGGTCAGAGGCGAAAGGCATCCCAGCATCCTCGCTGGTTGGCGAAGAGATGACGGCCATCTTGGATTGTAGCGGGGAATAAAGATTGATGCGGTAAGCTCCTTCTTTTATTCGTTTAAAGTCTTTTCTCAGCAGAGACTCGTTACAACCTCATTTAAATTAAACTCCACTCGTGCCGTGGCTACAACCGAACCGGGCGGTGAAGGGAAGCGGGAGATAGGACTTTAAACCCAGCAGTCCGGCTTCGCTGCTTTTTGTTGTTGTTTTGGGGAACTAACCGACGGAGGCGCAGCAGGCCCAAACCCGAACAAAAACACACCTGGCCCCCGGTTCACCTGCCCGGGGCCCTGCCTGCATACCTGTAGTTAAACCGGCGTTTTCGCCTCGCCAGATCGTGTATTAACTGCTTACAACTGTCCCCATCGTGGCGTGCAGACGATGCTGTTAGCTGAATAGCTCGCTTGGCAGTGAGCGTTAGCTCTCACGCTAACATCCCCATGCATTCCTATGGAACAAGCTGCTCGCTGAGTGCGCTAGCCTGCTAGCATTAGCTCCTGGCACATTTTACAGCTAACAAAGTAATGCCAGCTATTAGTTATTATTTTAATCCCCTCACACGTTGAACCCTAACCAGGATAAACCGGAGCGTTTGTGCTGTCAGGACACCGGCAGGTAGCGTTAATTGTTTAATTACGGTTAGTTAGTAAGATTATCGGAGCTAGCATTAGCTCACACGGCTAACATTAGCTAGCCCTTTGCGACACTGCTGCACGGTTAACGATGCCTTTAAACATGAAAAGTCAAGTTTGCAAGCAACTTGTTCGGTACAACCAGGTCTGAGTGGCTTTCTGACCAGAAATCGCACTAAATGCAAGTAATAATACAGAATTATACAGCTGTACACTGTTTTAGGTGTGCAAGAGCTCAATTAGCCGTTGTTCACTGGCTAACACATCATAGTAAACAAAAGTAATCCGGAGAGATCACAGTTAAAACTCTGCTGTGGAGCTTTGTGATCACACCACCTCATGCAGGCAGGTTTATTTCAGGGTTTAAACCTGATTTAAGTCGATCGGTCCTTCATGATGCTGAGATATGTTGCTTATAATGCACAATGTGACCAGTTGTGTCTTCACATGTCACAGATTTGAATTGAACAATCTCAACTTTTCAACGATTCTTTGTGAAGATGTGCACACAAATAAAGTCTTGGGTCACCCCTGACATATTAATTAGGACTTGTTTTAACGATAACTTTCATTATTGATCAGTCTGGTACCTTCTTTGACTTGATCTTTGGGACAGATGAAGATTTAAGCAAGTAAAAAGTTCTGATATTGAGATATTAGATAATATAAACACATGTTTTTGTAATGATCATTCAAACTTGTGACCAATGCATGTAACAGAAGCAGGTTATTTTACAAATAATTGCAAAAATAAGCTCCTTCCTTTGTTGCACTTGCGAATTACATTGTTGCACAAAATGCAAATCGCACTGGTGTTTGTAAAAATGAACCAAAACACTGACAAAGAGGAAGATCAGGGGTAAATAATGATCAGAATGAAAGTGAGACTAAATTTAACTTCTCTAAACTCAAAAGAAATCAGGTTTGATTATGAATCAAACTCTGATATTCGGCTTGTTTGTTAAATATTAAGTCAGTGCTGATCTGTTGTGTAAACCATGAAGTGCATCTTTGGATTTGATGTTAAAACAACACTGAACAGGAACAACGTTGACGCATCCAGCAGTTACCGATCAGTTTGGGTTTCACGCCAACAAATTGCTCCCAAATTTGAAGCGTCGACTGGACTGAAAATACATAAATCAAAAAGAGAAATAAAATCATACAGCTACAAAATATTCCAGGCTCAAACAAAACAAACATCAGAAATGATCTCTGTGCTCTCCACTGCCCCAAAAGAAGATAAACTGGATGCAAGATATGGATTGTTTTCAGCTCAAACTAAATCTGTTAAGTGAAGAGCTAAATTGCACATTTTTGTATTTAAAGATAAGTTTCTAATATTCACAGGTGAGGGTGAGGCAGGTTCAGGTGTCCTGAGGCGGTCGGGTCCACACAGCGAGGTTCTGTTCAGGTGCAGCAGTTTGACATCAGGGCTGTGACGGCGTGCTGCGATTATTCTGTGTTACGTGTTAGTGATATGTTTATCTCAGACGACACCGATTAGATAACGGATAATTTCACATACAGATATTTTTTAAATAAGTCCTTAACCTGTAGTTTATGTGAACCTGAGGGTAAGAAAGTTAAAGATGGATGATTTGATATTTATAGCTCTAATAAGATTTATTGTGTTGTGAGCTTTTGTGCACCATGTGCAGAAAGTAGAATCGTGGCTCTTGTCTACGTTGCGTGGCTCTACTCAGGTGCAGCAGTTCTACGTCTTCTCTTCGTTCATTGGCTGCTGGAAAAACAACTTTTAAAGGGACACTATGTAGTTTTGTAGAAGAAATTAAAACCCAGAATTTTAATATTTACAATATGAACTCAGAAATACGTGTTTTTTCCATGAGTGAACAAACAAACTGCTCTCAGAGGAGAATAAGGTGTTCTGAAGCTCGAGAGGTGGCAGGGTCCGCCACATGTAAACACAGTGAAGCAGTATAAACTGTGTTGTTCTTTAAGGTCAGTTTGTTGATTCAGTTTATTCTCTCATGAACACAAAGAGATTAAAATCAGTCAGTGAAGAGTTGCTCCTGTAAACACGCTGTGTGGATGCTGCACTTGTTAACTCTACCAGAGCAGTTTGGCTTTTTGTTATCGGCTCTATTCATCAGCTTTAATTCATTATCTGCTGTTAACAGATAATAGAAATGATCCAGTATTCGGCTGTTTTTTATGTGCCTCACTCAGTTTAACAATTAACTAAAATGTCTTAAATGACACCAGAGCACTTTAACAGTTGCCCTCCTGGGAATGTATTAATTATAAATGACCCAAAGCTTCTTTCCCGCCTTATAATCTGAATCATATCGGTGCATACGGGGCGACATATACGCTGATAACTATACACTACTCGATATATGTCAGGGGTGTTTATCAGTCAGGCTCAAATTTAGATTTTTGATTTAATATTTTATTCTAAAAACTACAGAATATAATGAAAATTGTTCCTCATAGTTTCCCAAAGACACGTGAACATCCTCAGTAGATGTTTTGTCCAACTGACACAAAAACACCCAAAACAAAAAAGAGACTTTATCAAATGTGTTGGTTTAATTAGATTCAGGAAGATGATTAATGGCTGAGTATCTATTATATCGTCTTTGAAGTTGTCGTGTCCGCTGTCGTAAAGTTTTGTTTGAGTCCGAACATGTTCACAGAGAAATCACGGCCTCGTGTGGTACCAATAAAATCATATTACAATTATGACATGATTCACAATTAGTGGGATTATCATTTTTTATCATTTTTACCAAGAAATACAATTAAAATCCTGATGATGTGACATTTGTTGGAGTCCATAATGTAATTTCTTACATGTGGAGAACAAGATCTTTACTCCAGGACTTCTCTGACGCTCTACAGGACTTTATCATAATCTGTGATTTAGATATTGAATTTGAGTATATTTCATTTAACTGTGCTGCCTTTGTTCAACATTCATCTTCAAATATTTCTGTGAGAGTCTGTTTTGCTGCAGAGAGGATGTGTGCAGTACATTTCCATTCTAACGTGATTTCCAGACGCTGTTGTTAATCTCAGTTTGGTGAAGCGGTGCAGGTGTGACAGGAAGCAGCAGGTTCACCTGACTGCAGTTTCACTCCGTCAGTCTGACTGTTTCCTGCGTCTGGTTTCTCAGGTGACACGCGGTATGTTTGGTGCTAACCGGAAGAAGTTTATGGAGGGAGGGGTAGAGAGCGACTACGCGGACGACTCCAGCCTCTACTACACCCAACAGTCCATGTTCCCTCCACACCGCGCTGACAAAGACGTAAGTGGTTCACAAAGTTCTTCTTCTGGTCTTCTTATGAGTTTTTTAAGTCTGTAGTTATGACATGTTTTAATTTAAGTCTCACACTGTAACTGCTGCTGCAAAAATCCATTCAGAGTCTACCAACAATCGTCTACAATCGATTTTAATGTTGATTAAGAGTGTGATGTTAACGGGACTAAACTTGGAGGGTAGTTCAGGATCCGGACATGTTACAGCACGTCGCTCTAGAGTTATCCTGAAGTTCATCCTCAGATCAGCAGCTGCTGCAGCGCTTCTTTTACTGAAAGGCCTTCGAGAGACGAACAGTGAGCCGGCCACATGTTTGTGATGACTTCTCACACCGGAACGTTAACGGAGCTGCTCTGGCCATTTGTCGAATGATCAATTGAGTAATGAGTTCGATTTTAAGATAAAAGTCAAAGAGTAACTGCTGCACAACGTCCATTCAACGTTCTTTTAGTCTCTATGATTTATTTTTGAAAAGCGAGCAAACAAAGGACAAATAAATAAATCGGCAAAGACGTGTTGAACTGAAAATTCACAAGAATGACATCCTGAGATTCTGGCTGATGATGACTATGATGATGATGATGATGCGGTGGTGAACTAAAGGACGTGTCTGTGTTTCTTCTGTCTCCAGATGCTGGCGTCTTCCTCTGCTTCCTCGACGGGTCAGCTGTCACAGCTGGGAGCCAGTTTATATGGCCCGCAGAGTAAGAACACACCGTCTCACCTGCGTCTGCTTTCAGTTTCAGGAGTTTGTTTATTTACAATGTAAAGCTCAACTTGTTGTCGACATGACGTGTTAAACATCCCACATGTTGCACAAATGATTCATACACAATCAAACTGTGTTGTGCTTTAATTTTAGTCTTTGACAGTATTTAAATGTGCATAAATCTTTAGAATAAATACAGGCTTCACATTTCTGGTTCCAAACCGCTTCAGTGGTGAAAGAGAAAGTTCATCCTGTCGGTCGGATGAACATCAGATAAGATGGTGTGAACTTTGTGTCGAGGTTTCATGTTCTCGCTCTCTCTCTGGCTGCAGGTGCGTTGGGGTTTCCCATGCGGGGTATGAACAGCAGCACGGCACCGCAGTTAAGTCGAAGTGGGTTGAACCAGTCGGGCAACCAGCTCCCCAGTCACGCCAGTACAGCCAACACTGGCACAATGCACACGCCTCCCTCACCGAGCAGGTACAGCACACACACACACACACACACACACACACACACACACACACACACTGACATGTATTTTACCGTCTTCCTGTTTTTAAATAACGTCAGTTTTCTATCTTGAAACAGTAGTTGACAAAAATTAGGCGCCGCTTTAATTTTTTTAAAATGTAGACCGCATGTGAAAACATTTCACTACATCAGACCTTTTTCATCTTGTTCATAATCGCTGTGTGATACTGATAGATACTTTAAAAGGGAAACAGCATATTTTTCCGTATATAGATGATCAGGACGGCTTAATCAACTCACCAGAGTTGTAAACTTTCTCTTAATGTGTAAAACCTCCATAAAATGTTCGACGGAATCAGAAATACTTCTTTGATCCGGAGGTGGGGACCCCCTATGTAAAACGTTCTTCTTCTCTACAAAGAATGCTGCTCGATAAGATATAAACCTGATCCTATAAAGAACACAATATTGAGTGCTCCGTAAAAAAACAGTTCCTCCTCCTCCTGAACGCTGTACTCTTCCTCCTGCTCCTCCTGCCTCGCCTCACCCTCCTCCTCTCTGCTCCTCCTCCTCCTCTCCTGCTCCTCCTCCTCCTCCTGCTCCTCCTGCTCCTCCTCCTCCTCCTCCTCCTTCTCCTCCTCCTCCTCCTGCTCCTCCTGCTCCTCCTCCTCCTCCTCCTCCTCCTCCTCCTCCTCCTCCTCATCTTTTAACCCCACGGTTGTGTTTCTGTCTTTGTGCCTCCTCTTCCTCTCTACAGGGGTATTTTGCCGATGAGCAGCCGGAGCGTCATGAACCACAGTCAGCAGGTGGGCGGTCCGACGGGGCAGTCGGCTGGGATGGTAGGAGGAGTGGGAGTCGGAGGAGAGAGGGGAGGTGCCGGCGGTGTCGGAGCAGGGAGGAGCAGCAGTATGGGGAGTCCCAGCCGGTCGTCACCCAGCATCATCGGCATGCCCAAACAGCAGCAAGCACGGCAGCCTTTCACCATCAACAGGTAACGCTCCGCCGCACTCTGCAGCTCGTTCACACCCGAGAAGCTGAAACTGAAGTGTGTGTTTAAAAACAAGCAGCTCGTCAGCGTCAGCTAAAACGTCACCGCTGTAGTGCAGTGAATGATCTGCATTATTTCCTCCGACTGTCTGAGACTGTCAGATAACTGAAGAGTCTGAAAGTCAACAACAAATATCTGATTCAACCGACTGTAAACAGGATCTGCTTCGTACGGAAGGCGACTTCTACCTTGTTTAGTGGCGCTCGTCCTGTTCTATAACTGAATATTGATTATCTACAAACATTTTCTATCCGTGACCAACAAATCCTTCATCCGTGTTAAATCTCCGTGTTTGTAAAAGCTCGTATCTGAGAGTAATCCTGTGTGTGTGTGTGTGTTTGTGTGTCAGTATGTCAGGGTTCGGGGTGAACAGGAATCCAGGCTTCAACATGAACAACTCCCTCTCCAACAACATCTTCAACGGCACAGGTGCAGAAAACACCTCCCAGTGTTTTAGTTGTAGTTCAGAGTTTTTGTTGTTGTTAATAAAGTGTTCTGTGTGTGTTCTCCATCCAGACGGCAGTGAGAATGTGACGGGGTTGGACCTGTCAGATTTCCCAGCGTTAGCAGACAGGAGTCGGAGGGACGGAGGCTCAAATCCCACCCCGCTGCTCAACCCGCTGGCCGGTCGGGCTCCCTACGGTACGACACCACCTCACCGCTCACCGTTAGCTTTGATTTGATTTAAAAACACAACTTCTGTTATTAGACTTGGACTTTCATGTCCTGACAAACTCATTCACAGTTTCAAACTCTTCTTTTAAAAGATGAGTATTTTACAACAACAGTTTTAAGACAAGTTCACATCATATTCAGCAGAAACAAACACCAGCCTTCAGTGATTCAACAATTAACAGCAAAATGTAGAAATTCAGTTTGTGACAAAGTTCAGCTTCTCTAATCTGTCCAGAGTGATCCCTCTTCTCAAACAGATCGATAACGGATCTCTGAACCTCTCTGGCTGTTGGCGATGCCTTCACACTCACGTCTTTGTCTCTGTGCATACAAGTGTTTGTTGAAATTAACGGATTATTTCGATCCACTTCTCGATTTCTAATCAGAACCTTGACGCCCTCAGAAGCGTTCATATTCTCTTTTTCCAGCTTCTCAGACGTGAAGATTTTCCAGCTTTTATTTCTGTTATGTGATAAATATTTTTAGGTCTTGGACTGGCGGTCGAACAAAACAAGAAGTTTGAACTTCTCAGTGAGCATTTTTTTTTTTTTTAACATTTTCTGATAATTGATGAACCAAATATTTGATTATTTGAAACAGACACTAAATGGACGATCAGTCGATATGAAAAGAAGTTGTTAGTTACAGCACCGATGAATCCTGGTGTGAGTGCAGTTTATCTCTGTTGTTGCCGTGGCTGCGCATCGCTAACTCCTCTATCCTCCATTCTTCCAGTTGGCATGGTAACCAAGCCGTCCAGTGAACAGTCGCAGGACTTCTCCATCCATAACGAAGATTTCCCAGCTCTCCCTGGGCCAAACTACCAAACAAAAGACCCCACCAGCACCAACGAGGACAGCAAAACGGTTAGCTTGCTGCTTTTTCGTGTTTTCTGTTGTCTGTCCTGTTTCCTCCTCTTTATTTGTTTTTTGTTTTGCTCTGTTTTGTCCAATTTTTCAGTCATTTATGTTTTTAATCATGGTGTCATGTCCCTGCTCACGCCGTGCTCTGATGTCCTGACTCGTCCCGTCTCTTAGGACTTCTTTTTCCCTCCGTTTCTGTCCAATCAGAATCTGAACTCATCAGGAAAGCCCGCCTCTAACTCAGATGGTCCAAAGTTCCCCGGCGACAAGAGCTCGGCACCGAGCAACAACAACCAGCAGAAGAAAGGGATTCAGGTGCTTCCTGACGGTGAGACGGGCGCACACGTCGCCATCCATCCTCACAGAAGTGATAACAAACCTGTGGAACAGATTTTACTGTCGTTGTCTCCGTCTCCCAGGGCGAGTGACCAACATCCCGGTCGGCATGGTAACGGACCAGTTTGGGATGATCGGCTTGCTGACGTTCATCCGGGCGGCAGAGACGGACCCCGGCATGGTCCACCTGGCGCTGGGCTCGGACCTCACCACGCTCGGCCTCAACCTCAACTCACCCGAGTACGACACACACACACACACACACACACACACACACACACACACAGAAGCTCTTTTCAGACAGTTTCCACAATCGAGTCATAACGAAGGCTCACCTGTGATGAGACAGTCAGTCGGACAGACAGGATGACATATAAGATGCTGAAGACACGACCTGCCGCCACGTTACTGTTGTTTGGTGGGTGACACCATCAGACCAACACCGACAACGTCTCGCCTCTGTTACTACCTCCAGTGGCAGATGAAAGGTAGTGAGGCAGGATATCAGAGGAATATCTCCAAGGCGATGTGAATGGGCTACAGATTCGAGTCGTGTGGTGATAACGCAGCATGACGGCGGCGCAGAGAGCCCGAGGAAAACTTTATAGACACAGCAAGCAGATTTTTAAACAGCTCAGTAGAAAGAAACACAGCGGAGACGATGGCACACTGAGCGACAACAAACTTCATTTCATTCTCTCCCCCATGATGATACCAACATGTGATACTTTACGGTAACTCTCAGTGCGTTTACATGAAACTCAAGAAAACCGAATTACTGGGTTAGTCTGACTATGATCGGATCTTTAAGATGCATGTATTCACCTTAGTCTGACTAAAATCGGACCGGATCTGATTTCTCATAGTCGAATTACACCACGTAGATTATTCGATTGGTAGTCGCATTACTCCTGCATGTATACATTCCAGCGGATCGGATCGGATTTTGCGTTCTGCGCAGGCGCGAGATTTTTTCCCCGGGGCCGTGAGCCGGAAGTAGATGGACGGCGACGTCTTTCCTCAAATCAGTGCAAGAAAGAGCGCCAGAGTGCACCTAGTTTGTGTAATTATCATGTACACCATATACGAAGTGTACAAAGATGTAGCTTCGTCTCGCTCTTCGTACGCCATCTTTCTGGAATGCCGAGGCAGCTGGTGACATAAAGAGGTCAGCCGGAGGTGTCTCTGTTACCACTAGTTGAAATGGGTACAGCGCCACCTAGTGTACCGGGGTATGACATGCTCCGGACAATAATCAGATTTTCTCACCGGCATGCAGTTGCCTGATTGAGTAGCACAGTCGAACTATGGCTGTAATCTGACTAAGCTGTGCATGTAAACGTACTGTCTGAGGGCACGTGCCACGTCATTTGGTGGCCCTTTTATATCATGATGTCATGATGCAGGGCTCAGAAGTCGTTGACTTTCGTTCAGAGACACCAGGCTCAGTGATACAGTTCAGTGATTTGTCGTCTCTTCTGTCTCCTTCAGGAATCTCTATCCTAAGTTTGCGTCTCCGTGGGCGTCGGCTCCGTGTCGACCGCAGGACATAGGTGAGTTACACCAAACACCTGGTTTATTGTAGCTTTATTTTGATATCTATGGAGGGAATATTAGACTCTGAGACTTCTGTTGGACACAAAACAACCCCAGTGGTTTTATTGTGTTGCTCTCTGTCTGCTGTGCTCATAGAGAAGTGGGAATTGTTGGTTGGAAGAAGAGTTTAGAAGGTTTTTCAGTGTTTTCAGCTCTCTTTACTTCCTCTTCCTGCAGACTTCCACGTCCCCTCAGAGTATTTAACCAACATCCACATAAGGGACAAGGTACGTACGTCACAAAACAGCAGAAGGATCCTTTATGTCCCGTTAGAGGGAAAGAACTGGATAATAGATCAGTTGGGTTTCATGTCTGGATGTCTTAGTTGATTAGTTCACTTTGATAATGTGGCAGATGTCTTAACTCAAATGATTTAAATGTTTAACTGTCGTTCTGTTTCCCTCGTGTGTCTCCAGTTAGCAGCTATCAAGTTGTCTCGGTATGGTGAAGATCTGCTGTTTTATCTCTACTATATGAACGGAGGAGACCTACTACAACTCCTGGCTGCAGTAGAACTGTGAGAACCACACACACACACACACACACACACACACACACACACACACACACACACACACAGCTGTTACTTCACAAACTGATCCAGGTGAAAATCTTTTATCGTCCCGTCCGCTCTGACTACCAGCTCCTCGTGTTACACTGAGTGCTGCTCAGTCACTAATGAGCTGTTATTAACCTGTGTGTGTGTGTATCTGTGTGTGTGTGTGTGTGTGTGTCTGTGTGTATCTGTGTGTGTGTGTGTGTGTCTGTGTATCCAGGTTTAACAGGGACTGGAGGTACCATAAAGAGGAGCGGGTTTGGATCACCCGGGCCCCGGGGATGGAGCCCACGCTGAAGACCAACGCCTACGAGAGAGGGACCTACTACTTCTTCGACTGCCTCAACTGGAGGAAGGTGGCCAAGGTAAACACACACACACACACACACACACACACACACACACACACACACACACACACACACACAGACACAGACAGACAGCTGTTTCTAATATAGAACCAATCACACACAGGATTCACACACCTGCTTACACACAATTTAACTTCCTTTTTTCATGATGTTATTTCAAAGTGTTCATCTAAAGTTCGTGTTGGATGCTGAAACCTGACGCTCACGTTTGGTTGGAGACTGAATTTACCTGCTTGATTTCATCCACAACTGTCAGATAGTCTGAGATGTCGATAAGAAACATAATATAATTCCAGCAGAAGCTTAAGAAGTTATTTCATAATCAGCTAATCTGCTGAGTAATTTACTAAATAAAAAAAGACTAAAGCAGTGGAACACAGTCAGGAGACGTCTTCAGATGTCTCGTCCAGGTAACAGAACAAACATTAAAAAGATTAAGTTCACTTTCATGTCAACACAAGAAAAGGCAGCAAATTCTCACATTGGAGAACAAGCTGGGAAATCAGCAGTCAGCCGGGCTTAAAGCAGGAGGCCACATGGATTTGTTATGATGTGGTTTAACCAATCATCTACCAGGGTGTACTTCCACCCACCAATGGTGTGAGGCCGACCAACGAGTGTTGGCCAATCAGAGGCAGAGGAGAGCGGCAGCCCTGCGACTCGGCTCAGATGGAAGCAAAGTTTGTTAAACCTGCCGTGTGTTGATGATGTAAACACAGTCGACTGTCCCCGAGCTCCCAGTCTGGACTGATAGCTGCACAGCTAACTAAGCTAATGGCTAGCAGCAGCTAGCGGTTACTCTACTTATACGCTGCCTGTTTGTTTCGGGTTATGAATGTGACAGGTTGCCTATTTTTACATATTTCACCTTTGTTTTTTTGGTAAAATGTAAATAAAAGTGTTTGTTTTTTAACTGTAAACACAGAATTTGTTTCCCAGAATTCAACTGTGTCCGTCTGTTTTCAGGAGTTTCATCTGGAGTATGACAAACTAGAAGAGCGACCTCACGTTCCCTCCACATTCAACTACAATCCTGCCCAGCAGGCCTTCTGATTGGCTCTACCTCCTCCTGCCTGCCTGCCATTGGCCCTCCTGGCTCGTCAGTCGTCATCCCTCTAGGTTTCTCTCCCACCTCCACACACTCAAAAGTGAATCTGGCCAATCAGGACTCAGGACGGGAGAGGACGTCCTGGCTCCCAAACACGTCACTGAATAGACTTTGATTTTAACTCTTCTGGTTTTTTGTTTTGTTCTTTACCTCATTTCCTTTTTTTTTTTGTTTTGTTCTTTTTGTTTTCTTTTATTTGCCACCCCTCCTCCATGAGTTTGTTTGGTTGGTCTGTTATGTGGAGCACAGACTTAATGTCACCAGACAGCACAGGCACAACACACCAACACGCACTGTAAATAACTGTCCACCTGATCGAGTGATTCATGTTTCTATTCAGTCTTAAGAAGTGACTATTTTTGTCTAGAGAAGCTTTTAAGAAGAACCAGATTTTAACACAGAATAAAAATCACCCGTCAGGATGGATAATTATTTCACACCGTGCACAAACTGTGTCACACCTCCGACCTTTGGCAGGAACTGAAAATATTTATCACCTCCTTTATTTTTACCAGGTTTTCAGCATTACAAATCAGAACACAGACACACACACAGACACACACACACAGACACACACACATCAGCAGACAGTGGAGAGTCAGGAGAGGAAATGCAATGTACATTGTAGCACTATTTCATAATAAAAGAAGAAAAAATATCTTTTGGTTTGTTGATGTTATGTGAGCGGGTTTAACTTTAAAGCTTGAGATGAAGTTTAGCTCTGAGCGGGATGTGTGAGGTGTTTTTAATCAGCGGTCGACTTTAAAGTAACGGACTGAAAGTTAAAACTCTCAGCACATCCCCGTCACACCGACACGACTGTCTCAGTTTCCACCATTTTTCTGTTTTTGTTTTCTGGTTTTTACCCCTTCTCTCTGCCAGCTGAGCTCCCTGTTTCTTCTCTTTTAATATTCAATTCCTTTTTTTATTTTTTTATTAAGTTCTTCTGCTTTTCTTTCAGTTTTTATCAGCAGTGGCTCATTTCCCGCCCGGCAACAAGTCAAAGCAGTCACTGTCGGAGCGACCTCTCTCAGGATCGTTAAGGAAAAATTCGGCTATTTCGAGGAATTAATTCATTTGTTTTCTCTCTGAGAGTTTGATTTTCACTGTTGGTGTCTGTACGCGGAACATGAAGCTACAGCCAGGAGACGGTTAGCTTAGCATGAAGACGTTTCAGTTTTTGAAGAAAATTAAACAAACCAGATAAACAGCGACGTGTTCATTAGCTTCAGGTCTTGGCCACATGAATATGGAATATTTTCGTTATTTGAGAGGATTTTTTAAAACATCTTGTAACATGAAGATCTTTCCAGGTCTCTCTGTTCACATTTAAATCGCCTGACCGTCGTTGATTTTGTGTAACGAGCACACGACTGAAGCAGCCGCGCTGGATCAGCAGTTTGTTTACGTTGGTTAGCATGTTAGCATGTGCTGCCGTGTGTCAGACGTGCTAATGGAGTGAAGTTGATTCAGCAGATCCTGAAAGTCTGAGACAACCATTCAGAATGGTTTCAGCTCTTGTCCTCTGTGATGTTCAGGTGTCGATCATAACGCCGATCCCACTGTGAATCAACAGATGCGATTGAGCCTTTAGCCTCCTTTAGCTCATTGTTTTGGTTCTCTGCCGGCAGATTGAGTCTCTCGCGCTCGTTGAACCAAACAGCTCGTCCTCATCAGAAAGAAACTTGAGTAATAAGATTACTTTAACGTGAACCACAGTGTTTTTCTAGACTGAACAAAGTATTTTAAAAACTGAACCAAGCGGTCTCATTGTTGTAGGAACAGTGAAATACCGTCGACGCTACAAGTCTTGAGACCAGCCGGCAGAAAACTGTCGTGCATTTGTTTGCTGGTGTTGATTATCAGAACTGTTGCAGATTTATTGGCGAGTGTTTTCAGCTCTTGTATTCTGATCAAGTGCCGATCCCACTGTGAAACAGCAGCAAAGATTCAGCCGCGAGCCTCCTCAGTGGACTAAACTTGATGTATTGATCTTCTGATTGGATCTGCCTGATCGTGCTTTGGATTAAACTGATCCAGTTCCTGTAAAGTGTTTTAGAGCCGGAGCTCTTCCCCCGTAGAACCTTTGGTCCAGTCGTGATCTACTGCTCATCAACTTTCTGGATATTTGACAATATTTGAGATTTACAATGAGGTCTCAGACTTTTGAACGCGGCTGGATGTTAAATAACTTGGCTTCCGATATTTATGTTTTTCTGGGTAACGACAATACGCTCACCAACATGCTCAGGATGTTTTTCTCTGGTATTTTACGTATCGTTGTCGCAGACTTTACTGCCGCTTTTAATGTTTTCGAACAGGCAGAAAATATCCGTATTTGTGTGGCCGAGGTGTACCTTTGCCTTTGGACGGAGCCGGTGTAGCTGATTTTATGCTAAGCTAAGTTAGCCTGCTGCTGGTGCTAGCTTCATATCTATCGTACAGACACAAGAGAGCTATCAACGTCTCATCTCACTCTGCGAGAGAGCAAATAAATATTTTTTCCAACAATACCGAACGTTTCCTTTTAAGGTCATTAACACTCCGCCAAAATGCAAAATCGACCCCAAAAAGTTCCAATCTTGAGGCAAAATATAAACGATTTACTTTTTTCGTGACATTATTTTTAAATTTTCCTCCAGGAGGCACCAATGTACAGCTGTGTATATATATTTAAATATATATACATACAGACATGGCAGTATTTTTAAGAAAAAAGGGGAAAATCAAAAAAGTGTCTGATGGGAGGAGACCCTCCGTCTGCTGGCCGCCAGGAAACGATGCAATACTTCCCGTTACCACGGAAACCACCATGGAGACGGTTTACAGGGGACCACGCCCGACTCCGCCCACCGACACCGACCAACCGACTGACCGACCAACCAGGGCCCAGCTCGTTCACTCTGCAGCAGCAAAGCCAAGGACACGCCCACAGACCCATGTGACCTGCTCGAGATGATTTGATTGGAGGATGAGGACTGAGGCACTTGGCCGTTGGCTGTTTTATTAAATATGGCAGCTAGTGTTTTAATAGGAAAAAGAATAAAATAAATATTCTGGTAATGAAACTGAATGAGGAGTCCTGTGTTTCTTCTCTGTCGTCCTTCAGGAGACGTCGCCAACGCTTCTCAAGACGTTTTTAACAGCCTACATTATTAACTTTAAGCTCATTTAACTGTTGACTGGTAAAAGCTGACAGATGAAGTTTATTCTTCAACAACACACATTTACAAAACCTCCTCAGGATTTAGTCGCTGACAAACTTCATGAGGCTGCTTCAACACCGTGTTTCTACTCAGACAGAAAGAAGTTCATGTAGAACATTTGCTGAATGAACAAGAAGGTCCAAATAATGCAGAATGAGTCAGAGACAGAGTTTCACAGAGTTTATAAAGTGTCTCCAACTCAACAACTCACTAAACTGACACATTTGTTAAGGGAGTCTGGGGACTTTCTCCACGGGGACAAAGAAGGAGCCTATATTGTTCCTGTTTAGTGTCTTTGTAACATGTGACATGTTTAGATCAATAACATGTTTCTTCTTTCATAAATGGAGTGTTAATGGTGAAATCAGTGTAAACAGTGTGTTCAAACAGCTGATCAATGTTGGCAGGTAAGACTTTAGCACTTTAGACACAGAAGCAGACAGGCTGGTACAGACATGCTGCCACAAACTGACACTTTTTACAAGGAGACAAACAACTTCAGCTGAAAGATTTAATGCTGAATTTACAACAAGGACACAATGACTTACAATCTGTCACACACACAGTTTCACTACGTTAGAAAGTCTGTTTTAACTCAACAACTCTTAAAATCACCACATTTGTTAATGGAGTCTGGTGATGGTGTGTGTTTTCCTCTTCTGCTAAATGTTTTTGCCAGCTGGTGTTTCAGGAGTTTGTCCACACGAGGGCGCCGTGTGCCAAAGGAAGATAAATCAGTCAGGAAGGAGAATAAACCATCTTATTACATCATCAATAGAGTAATTAATACAGACTGTAAGCATCCTTTAATTGGGTGCTTTCATTTAAATAAATCAGTTAGTTCACCTTTAAGTTATCAATAATAATTTACCTTCCCAGATCTTTTTGTTGCAGTCAAATCAATACATGGATGTTTCACCACAGCAGCTGAGTCACACACACACACACACACAGCTACAAACACACACACACACACACACACACACACAGCTACAAACACACACACACACACACACACACACACACACAGCTACAAACACACACACACACACACACACACACACACAGCTACACACACACACACACACACAGCTGCAAACAAACACACAAGCAGACAGCAGATAACACACAGTCTGTATCTGAAGCATTAATGTGGAGCAATAAAGACTTAATGTGGTGATAAAAGCAGCAGCAGAGCAGATTTAACGCTGCAGCAGAGACGCAGCGGAGACTGAAAGTGTCCATTAAATTCAGGAGAGGAAGCGTCGAGATTAAATCTGAAACCAACTGAGACGAAGACAGAAGAGGAGGAAGAGGAGGAGAGTGAGGACAGAATGATCTGTGGAGTCCGGCCTGCTACAGATTCATATCTGGATCAGTGTTCAAGATGTCTGAGGAGGACAGGCAGTAAAAACTTAAAATAATCATAATTTTGACTGTTTTACTGCTGATTTCAGTATCAGCCTCAGATATTTAGGCTTCATTAATTAGTTACAGATGTAATCACGACATTAACACTCGAACACGCAGCTTTTGTTTTGTATTAACTCCAAATGTTCTGTTTAGTTTTGACTTTGGACCCTTTGATTAATAAATAGTCTTTTACTTTAACAGCAGTTATGTAACTGACAGAGAGAGAAGGTGTGAAATGAAACTTCACTTTACTGTTAATTGTCTGTTAATTAGCTCACTGTGCTGTTTTACTTCAGCTCACAGAAAACAACATGAGACTCTTCAAACGTGTTTGCAGCGTCGCTCTGACTCATCAACACATACTAACATACGTGTACGGAGACTGAAAGTGTTTCATTCTTCATCAATTAATGTTTAATCGATGTGGAATTAATTCAAAGATCCACCCTCCTGCTAAGATCTGTGGAGATCCATTAAAAAGATTTGTGTAATCCTGCTGACAAACAAATAAACAACCAACAAACAAACGAATAAACAAACAAACCAACAGGCGACAGTGCTCCAGAACATGTTGTGGACGGTGAAGAAGAGCAAAAAAGGAAAAACTGATTCCTTGAATAAACAGAATAAAGTTTCTGTTTTCATGAGAAACGACTCATAGAAAATAAAAACATCTTCATGTTTGAATCACAGACAAACGTTCGGACAGGTTTCAGTTTGAACGTTGCTGAAACGCGTCGTGTTCTCGGCATCATGTCACGTTCTAACAGCAGGATTTTCACAATAAGACGACAGCCTGTCGTTTTGTGTTTGGCATCGACTCGTGTTGCTGCCTGGAGACAAAACACGGTGTTAAAAACGATGCGTTTCCTTAAATCTACAGGCTGAAATCCAGATATGTTGCAGAACAAGGCTGCAGAATCACTGCGTGGTACTTTTCCATCACAGTGCTTTCAGAGCGACGCACACCGTCACCATAATGAGGGATATTACCGGCCTGCGGCTCTCTGTTGATGGAGGGATTTTCAGCCAAATGTTCAGCGGTTGTTGCAGCACCTCTTCTGTTTTTTTCAGGACAACAGAAGCAAATATTGTGCAGCTAATCGCATCAGCTGACTGTCGATTCGAGTCAGACGAGGCCCTTTTTCTATCCGTTTTATTTGGTTTACTTCCTGAAAGCACAAATCCCGTCCACAGAGGATACCAACTGTCGACCAGGCTGCCTCTCACAGTCCTGATATTCACATTTTAGTCTTTCAGAAGAAATTTACCTCAAATCTCCTCAATTGTACGAGTCTGAGTTTGTGATCTCAAGTTGTATCTAAAGGTTGTGATGTTTGTTGGTCTGTGTGTTGGCGACCAGGCGGGGACACGTGGCGCCGTGTTCGTCCACGCTGATGTCCGTTATTATTTGTAATCTTTTGATCTGCAGAGATGATGATAATCCTGCCACATGCCTCCCTGATTACCCATGCATAATGCTGAGGCTTTATTCTGGAGCTTTTCAGCGCTTCATATTTATGCAACAGGCCGAGACGAGCTGCAGCGCAGAGACGGCGCCGCTGCAGGTGGAAGGATATCGTTGTTTAAAGGGCGAAGCTGATGTTCCTGCTGATACTCTGTGTCTTTGAATATCATTATCTGAGCATTTAGATTCAAAGAAACCTTCCAGTATTCTGTGTTTGGTGCCACGTTTGTCTTTGTTTTCAGTCTTACAAATAATTTAGAAGACAAAAAATAAAGATTTTGCACATTTTTGTCAGAAAATGACACAAATAATGTTCATCTTGAGTCGAAGTCTTTGAGTTGCTTCTTTTTTCCAACAAATAACTGAAAATCAAATGTTTAAAATCAGGTGAAGAACCACATCTTCATGTTGGCTCTGTTGCTTAGATTTTAAAATACAATCGATCTTTTAAATCTTCGGCTCTGATCCTCTGACGGTTTGAGCCTTTTAGCCTCCTATAACTCGTTGTTTTGGTTTTCTGCCAGGACGAAGATTAAATGGTTGAGTTGGTCGAGAAATCTGCATTAAAATGTCTGATTTTCATCAGTGATGGTGTTTGTTCAATGATGTAATAACCACCAGCCAATCGAGTTCGTTCAGTCAACCTCTGAGTGAAGTCAGCACTCAGCAGAGACTCTGGTTCTGGTTCTGGTTCTCTGTCTCCTCTCTGTGACGTTACGTTCATTTCCCCTCCAGCTCCAGTCAGCAGTCAGCAGAACAGAACCTGGAGGTCAGCTCCGGATCACCGCTGCTGATCAACAGAGTGAAGAGAAATCACCTTTTTAATCCCACAAGTTACAAACTAATCTCTGAGCTCTGCTCCGTCGGATCAGAACAGAACCTGATGAGACTCCAGGAGTTTAATCCTCCAGACGACCCACAAAACACCTGACAAATGTGTTTTCTCTTGATTTGATGGAGAGCGTTTAAGCACGATGCGAAACAGTTGAAGCAGTTAGAGACTCGCTGGTGAACACAGTGAAGCATTCAGCAGCTACAGCAGGAGGTGGAGACCAAAGTCTGAGGTAAAACCAGAGAATACTGGACACAAACACGACTTCATCGAATGATCCTGTTGCAGGATTTGTTTTTGTTTCTCTTTCTTTGGTCCATCGAGGCCAAAAGTCACTTAATGCACCTTTTAAATAATCTATCGAGCTATCAGGAAATTCAGAGCAGCGTTTGTTTGTGTTGTTCGACATCAACAAGTGTCTTCACTCAGTGACTCTTCACTGCAGAGACGGATCCATACGTTTCAGTCAGCGCATTGATCGTTTAGTCCTCGGAGGCCATTTTGCATCTTCAGCAGCGATCAGAGTCAGTCAGCACACACACTCACACAAACACACACACGATGAAATCAAACTTTATCGATTCACAAAGAGAAGCTGTGTCATCGCAGCAGCAGGTAATGAAGTACGTAGTAACCTTTGAAAACAGCGTTTAGCAGCCAGTCTGAATGTTAATGAACTGCCAGTAAACAGTTGAATTAACTAAATGAAACTTTAAGACGACAGCGACGAAGAAGACCTCAGAAAAATATAAACTTCAACATCTACAAATTGGATTCTACTGATGAAGATCCGATGACATGATTTCTATTAAAGGAAAATCTGTTCTGTCTTTCTGTAGAAATCTACTCATATGTGTCTCATTACGAGGGATTGAATCATGTTAACCATCTCATCAGCCTCAGTATCAGTCTAATCAATGACTGATTAGCAGCAGTGAGCTAACGCTAACTCGTGCTACAACCTGTTGTGTTTGTGCCTGCTGGCCTGAGACGGAGGATGTTCCTGATGGAGTGATGTGCTCTCTCTCTCTCTCTCTCAGCTAAGAGGCTTATCTCATGCAGCATGTAGCAGCGAGCGAACAACACGCAGCCCGCGGCGAAATAAAACACAAATCTGGATTGAATCATCAGGCCAGAGGGGCGACCGAGCACCACACGACCTGCAGAGAGAAGGAGAGAGAGAGAGCGATGAAACCATAGAAACATCACAGACAGGCTGCACGACACGGCCAGAAGTATGTGGACAGCCGAACAGTGCAGACTGACTGGAGATGACACTGTTTGTTCTTCAGTGCAGCGCTACGGATACATCAATACATAAATACATAAATAAATGAATAAATGAATAAAAAAATGAATGAATAACGTTTTCCAAAGCTTTACGTTTAAATATGGTAACAGTAACACCTAACATTACCTTGAAGTTTAATTTGATGAGTCCCTCTGTGCTGCAGGTAGCCCACAGTTAGCCCACAGGTAGCCCACAGGTAGCCCACAGGTAGCCCACAACTAGCCCACAGGAAGCCCACAGTTAATCCACAGTTAGCCAACAGTTAGACCACGGTTAGCCAACAGTTAGCCCACAGGTAGCCAACAGTTAGCCCACAGTTAGCCCACAGTTAGCCCACAGGTAGCCAACAGTTAGCCCACAACTAGCCCACAGTTAGCCCACAGGTAGCCAACAGTTAGCCCATAGGTAGCCAACAGTTAGCCCACAGGTAGCCAACAGTTAGCCCACAGGTAGCCCACAGTTAGCCCACAGGTAGCCAACAGTTAGCCCACAGGTAGCCAACAGTTAACCCACAGTTAGCCAACAGTTAACCAACAGTTAGCCCACAGGTAGCCAACAGTTAGCCCACAGGTAGCCAACAGTTAGCCCACAGTTAGCCCACAGTAAGCCAACAGTTAGCCCACAATTAGCCCACAGTTAGCCCACAGTTAGCCCACAAGTAGCCCACAGGTAGCCCACAGTTAGCCCACATGTAGCTGACAGTTAGCCCACAATTAGCCCACAGTTAGCCCACAGTTAGCCCACAACTAGCCCACAGTTAGCCCATAGTTAGCCTACAGTTACTATTACAGTTAGCCTCTGTTAGCTTCTGCAACTGGAGAATAAGCAGCCGTTTCAGACAAAGAAGCTGTTTTTTGGGTTAATTAACACAATATTATTTTTGCATTACAAGTTTTCTGATGTTTTATGTTAAATTACAAATATGCACTAATTTGCATAAATCTGAACTAAATATGTGTTCTGGGTTTTTTTTTTATTTCTTCCAGTCTGAAAGAAGAAATGTTACAAAAACATCTCAAAAACATTCATTGCATTATAAAAAAAAAAATGAGACATCGTTAAGTTTAATTCCTTAAAAAGTAGCAAACAGTTAGCTTGTGTTAGCTTAGCTCCAGAAACCAAAACTATGATGTCATTAATTTAACAGTTGGATCGGTGGTTCTGTCACCTGTTTGTCATCAGGGTCATTTGGGTCACTGCTAATTAACACAATCATTTTTTGCATTTTCAGACATTAATTAACAGCTGAATGTGAGTTTTGGACGTTTTCTTGCTGCCAGTCTGAATAGATACTAGCTGTATGGGAGCTGATTGGTCTCTAAAGTGTTTTCACCTGTTGTGTCTCAGGACTTTTCCTTCAGTATTTTTATATTTCCGTGTGTTTCTCTCTCCAGTGACTCTGGTGATGAAAGAGGAGGCAGATAAACAACTGAGCTGAAGGAGGAGGCAGCAGAGAGAGGGATGGATGGAGAGGGAGGAGGATGAAACACGCTCAGAGACAGAGAGAAGCAGCCGCTGTTTAAAGCTCAACAGTTCCTCAGCAGCAGAGAAACCCCGTCTCCTCCTCCTCCTCCTCCTCCTCCTCCGGTCCTCCTCTCCATGCCGGCGGAGGTCTCCGCGGGGCTGCCATGGCGAAGATGCGGGTGTCGTACGAGTACTCTGAGGCCGAGGACAAGAGCATCCGGCTGGGCTTGTTCCTGATCGCCTGCGGGATCCTCAGCCTCTTCATCCTGGGCTTCTGCTGGCTCAGCCCGACCCTGCAGAGCCTCCAGAGCAAGCCGGCCAACTGCACGGTGAGCCCGGACACACGAGCTCCGAGCAGCCGCCGCCGAGCGTCCGCTGCCGGAGCCTCTAACCCGGCTGCTGCTGCTGGTGGTGCTGCTGCTGGTGCTGGTGGAGGAGTTGTTGTAGTTGTAGTTTTTGGAGGGTTGTTGGATCGAGTCTAAGTTGAAGCAGGAGCCAGTTTGTCCACTTTTATTGTGATTTTTTTTTATTGTGGTTAAGTCTGAAGTTCTCAGAGTGTTTGTGTCTGTCAGCTGATGGACGTCGGTACTTTTAAATCCATTTAATTGTGATTTATAAGAGTTAGAATCTGACCATTGTTGTCATAAATAGTGTCGTTAACGTTGTAAACAGGAGCAGCAGTGTTAGTGTTGTGGTAGGAATAGTGGTATAAGTGCGTATTAGTATTTGGGACAAACCGATGCGGATTTGTTAAATTTTTTTTAACACAAATAAAGAAATACATCCACGTGTAACATTTGCCGAATTTACAAGAAGGCCCAGATAATGGAGAATTTATTGGAATCAGCGTTTCTCAAAGTTTATAAACTTTCTCCTAACGCAACTACTCACTAATTTGACCTTTTTCTTAATGGAGTCTGGTGACTTTCTCCACGGACAACACAGAAGTAGCCTATATTGTTTACCTTTAACTGTATTTCAAAAATGTTTACATGTTCATTATAAATTGCTGTTTTCTTTAATAAACTGAGTGTAAACGAGATCCGTCCTGAGTGATCCGGTCACAAGTGGACAGCTCAACCTACATCAGTGAGTCTGTGCATCACATGAACAAAAGACACGATGTTTTTAACACAAGCAAGAATAAACTTCATGTGCAGCATTTGCCGAATTTACAAGAAGGCCCGAATATATAAGACTTTATCATCAGCAATGTTTGCAGTGTTTATAATGTGTCCTCTCACTCAATAACTCACAGAATTAAGCATTTTTCAAAGGGAGTCTGGCGACTTTCTCCGAGGGCGACATAGTTGACTGTATTTGTAAAATTTGACATGTGTACTAATGTCCAAAGTAGTAGTTGTTGTTGTTGTTGCAATGATATCATGTGTTAGTGACTATAGAGGTTGTTGCTGATGAATAGAAGTAATTCTGCTTTTATAAATATTAAGGTAAAACTTTTAAGTAGTATTGGACTTTGTAGGATTTTTACTAGTTTATTAAAATTCTTAGTAGAAATTGTGATTTGAGTCCTGGAGCAACTATTTACAGATAGTTAATTCCAAACAATCAGGATGATTTATTAGTTTATTGTGATGATAAAGAATATTTCTTGCTGACAAACTGAATATGTGGTTTAGGAAATTTAAACACGTCACATTTCTGATTTTGGACGATCTGATCAAGGATGACATCATGTTATCCATCTACAAATGGCTGAATTCAAAATGAACCATAAATAGAGCCGGACCGATATATCAGGTGGCTGATATCGGCCAATCACAGAAGCTGTTCACATTTGGTTTCACCATCCGTCCTGAGAGATCCATCAGTTCACAGCTTAACATGCATCTGAATGACCTCATAGGATCAGATCCCTTAACATTTGCTGAATGAACAAGAAGGTCCAAATAATGCAGAATGAGTCAGAGACAGAGTTTCACAGAGTTTATAAAGTGTCTCCAACTCAACAACTCACTAATCTGACACATTTGTTAAGGGAGTCTGGTGCTGTTGTTACTGGTTCAGTTTGTCTTTAAATCTCAAACTCCACTCTGTCATTCACTTTAATATTTAGGGTGACCCAATATAAAGATTTCTATTAGTCTAATAGGATTGTTATTTGAGCTGAAACATTTATTATAACAGAGGATTAATTAATGTATTTCAAGTTATTTAAGTGTTTTTTCTGAACATGTTGGTGGTTTGGTGTTACATTGGTCGACTCTGAGCATCAGTTTGATTGTTTTAAATGATATTTTTCTTCTCCTATCGTATCCTGATACACGTCAATATTGAAAAATGACCCTCAGCTATCAAACAGTGTCGACATATTGTAGACGTGTTGATGAGATTTCTGTGTTTCAGGTTGATGTAATATGTTTTAATCTGGTCTGGAAAGAGAGACGTGATAAATCAGGTCAGCGGAGTCGTATCAGTGTCTCTGATGGACAGTGAAGCTGATCAGAATGTCATCAGATCTGATCGGATCAGTCACGCTGAGCTTTCAGTCATCAGTCAAACTGTCACTGAGACCCGACGTCACTCTGAGTTTTATCATCTCACAGTCGTTTCTTTATTTTCCTGCTGGTTTTTAGCAACATGAGCAGTGTCACTTAACAAAAGGCATGTCCGTTTGTCAAAGAAAAATGAACATAATCAACAGAGTGAGAAGGAAAAGATGTCTGTGTTATACTGAAGTTAGCATGCTAACAGCTAGCCTCAGCCTGTCTCAGAGGTGACAGTCTGACAGCCTGTAATTTCAGCTGGAGATGTAAAAGCAGCCAGTTCACTACTGAGTCTAATAAGTCAACAAAATAAACTCTCAAAATGTCAAGAAAGGAAATATTTTGACACCTGTTCCCCTTAATAAACAGAAAAATACAACCATTGAACGTCTGAATTCATGTTTCTCTCTCTGACTGAAGTCAGACGAGATTCATCGAATTTCAGCCAGAAAATATCGACAGAAAGGATTCAACAGTGTCACGTTGATGTTGTTACTAAACAACTCTTAAAATTACCTATTTTTTCAGCTAGCATGAGACATTTTAAAGTCAACCTATTGTGCTTTTTTTCAGGTTCTTCTGCAAGTTTAAAAGGTCAAAGAAGCTCCTCTTTCCAACAGAAACACTGCTCCTGAACGCCCCGTCAGTAGTCCCGCCTTTAATTCTGTGACACTATGACATCATGTCACACATTTGCATAATTTAGAGCAAGTTTGGCACGTTAGAGTTGAGTTAGCAAAGCTGCTCTGTTGTTGTTAGCGATGCTGACTCAGGCATGTGTGAGCCGACCAATCAGAGCAGACTGGGTGCTCAGGAGGAGGAGGGGCCTTAAAGAGACAGGAGCTGCTGTTTGAGACAACGAAGCATTTAAACCTGCTCAAGTAGTGACAGGAAATAACACGATGAATCTGAAAACGAGCAGAATGTGTCGTCTTTGAGTGAACCGCTCCTCGACCACAGCTTTAAACAGAACTGTGTCGGATCAACAGTGAGGGTTCTTTATACTTTAAAACAAAGTTAATACATTTTCCCTCCTCTCTCCTCAAACAGGCCACAGACCAACAGTTTAAAAACGTGTCCTGTTGGATCGGATCAGTCGTCTGTTTCACCTACAGAGCAGAAGGAGAACAGGACCTTTTAGTGTGTTTGTCCACCTTCATGCTGCGTCACTTTCCACTGAGGATTATTAAAACTGCTCAGTGTTTCGAAGCCGCTGGGAGTTTCTCCTGACGTGAGTTACGGCCGGCTGCAGCCTGCACTCCCAGCTGTTCACTGCAGATGATGAATTCATACCGGCTTGATTTATTTGGCTGTTAGCTTATTGCATCGTCCTGAAATAACGTTCATGCATTACAGAGAGTGGAAGCCCTTTGTCTTTAAATCTCAAACTGCGCTCCGTCATCCACTAATCCACAGCTTAATACCACATAAATCACAATACTTGGACTTTATTGCAGTTCCCTGACCTCTTAAGGGATGAGGAAAGATCGGACTCTTATCAGATTTGTGTGGATTGATCGTGTATTCACCGTTCATTGATATTTATATTCATGCCTGCAGCTGCTCGGCCCGTTAACAAGCCGGGAGAAGAAATGCAGACGTTTTGCTGACATTTGAAACCGAGCTCGTCGATTTCACAGAGATGTCAGTTTTCCTGTGGAAGCTAATTAAGCTAACAGTCGCTCAGCGAGTTAACAGAACACATCTCCAGACAACTCGAGTATTCAAGATAACGTAATTTAACACTAAACAATATAAAATGGTTTAAATGTGTCAAAATCGCAAGTTCAGCAATTCAATCCATTCAAGTAGTGTTTTCTGGGTAAGAAGAATTACTAAATGTTTTGACTTGCTACTGGATGCTAAGCTAATAGTGGACAGTTTTTCAAGAGCGTATTTCGGGTGAAACACATATAAATAAATATTGTGGTTCTGTGTTGGTTCTGCAGGTGGTGTCGGTTCTGCGTCCAGAGGAGATGTTCGAGTGCGTGTTCACCTGCGGTACCGACTGTAAGGGCACGTCTCTGTATCCCTGCCTGCAGATCTTCGTTAACAACTCCGAGTCCAACTCTGTGGCGCTGCTGCACTTTGACGAGCAACAGCTGGTCCTCAACCCAAAGGTACCGGTACCACAACTTAATTCATTCTCCCGCCGTGACGGGTTCAACTTTCAGATCTGGCTCTTTGGTAAAATCTAGTGGCAGATGTGGGAAACTACAACAACAAACCTTTTCTTAACGCCTTTTATTTCTGTATTTATACTTTTATACATCGTGTTCTAGCACATTTAACCGCTATTATCTTCTCCTAAACATTTTGTGTCTGCGTCAACAAACACGACCAGTCGACGCATCAAAACGTGAAATCAGGTGACGTAAAAATGACTGAACGCAGTCGGCAGTCGTTTGAATGACATGTTGTTGTTGTTGTTGTTGTTGAGCGTCAGAAGAGTTGCAGTCTGATTGGTTCTTGTGTCGCAGCTGCCTGAACTCAAGAGCTGAACAGAAATAGACGGAGGGAGAGCGAAGCAGCGAGACACCATTAAGACTCTCAGTGTGTGCATGAAGGCACCATTAACAAACAGCTGACAGTAAACACATCACAGCTGACGCCGTGTGTGTGTGTGTGTGTGTGTGTGTGTGTGTGTGTGTGTGTGTGTGTGTGTGTGTGTGTGTGTGTGTAAACCGTTCCTTCATCAACTCATCAAACTGACAGACGAGATAAGAGAACTGGAGGTGATACAGAACATCCACAAAGGCTCTGAAAGGTTCTGGTCCAGATGGCCCACTGAGCACTTCATGGATATCTTTAATCATCTCGGCTTCTTTTATCTGTTTTATTAAAATCCCTGCAGCCAAGTAAAGACTGAGAGCAGGCTGTTCGAGCAGCGCGTTACTGAAGGACATGTTTGTTTGGGAGTCCACATGCGGTGTAGGGAACTCCCCTCGTAGGAGCGGCCCGGAGGTCGTGTCCTGAGCTCAACAACAAACTGAAAACATCACGATTACAGTCGGCGTCCGTCTTTGGACAGCTCCCTCTTCTTCAGTGCACGTCTGGGTCGTCGCTACAGCAACAGAGTAAATATAGAGGAGAGAGACGGCGCGTCATCGATGCCCCTCAGTCGCCATGGTGACAGCAAAGGAGATGATGTGTAGAGACAGAAAGAGAGAGAGACGAGTCACGCTTCATTCAGAAATCCTTAATGTCTAATAGAGAGAGAGAGAGGCTGAATGTAAGGATGGATGTGCGACCTTTCTGTATGTTTATAATGATGGAGGAGAGTCACTACACCCGTTAAGGCTCCGCCCCCTACATGCTCTGAATCTTAAGAATGAAAAGATCGTTAACATGTTAAAGGACAGAGCTGGTTCTGTTGGTCCTGAGAAGAATATCTTAATGTCTAATGTTGCTGAATGAACAAGAAGGTCCAAATAATGCAGAATGAGTCAGAGACAGAGTTTCACAGAGTTTATAAAGTGTCTCCAACTCAACAACTCACTAAACTGACACATTTGTTAAGGGAGTCTGGGGACTTTCTCCACGGGGACAAAGAAGTAGCCTATATTGTTACTGTTTAGTGTCTTTGTAACATGTGACATGTTTAGATCAATAACATGTTTCTTCTTTCATAAATGGAGTGTAAATGGTGACATCAGTGTAAACAGTGTGTTCAAACAGCTGATCAATGTTGGCAGGTAAGACTTTAGCACTTTAGACACAGAAGCAGACAGGCTGGTACAGACATGCTGCCACAAACTGACACTTTTTACAAGGAGACAAACAACTTCAGCTGAAAGATTTAATGCTGAATTTACAACAAGGACACAATGACTTACAATCTGTCACACACACAGTTTCATAATGTTTATAAAGTTTGTTTTAACTCAACAACTCCTTAAATCAGCTGATTTGTTAAGGGAGTCTGGTTAAATTGTGGCTAATACTTGGCTTCATGTATTATACTTTTTGCTGAATTTACAAGAAGGACACAATGATTCATACTCTGTCAGATACAGAGTTTCACAACATTGTAAGGTTTGTTTTAACTTAACAACTCTTAAAATCACTACATTTCTTAATGGAGTCTGGTGGTGTTGTGTTACTGGTTCAGTGGTTGGATCAGGTGAAACAGTGTGACAGATTAAGACCCACTTCTGAATATGTTCTGAATTACTGATTCTGAATGTGTCCTTTTGGTTTAATAATCTAATTCAGATTAAATAAAATCTCATGTTCTGTGGCAAGAATAATGAAAACATGTAGTTAGTTTTATGTAATCTAGTCAAACGTGTCATCTTCATGAGCTCTGTGACCTTTAACATTTAACTTATCAGACTGTAATTGTGTCTAAAATGGCCGTCGTGCCTGCAGACCAGCTGACTGAGTGTCAGATGAAGGAGTTGGAGTTAATTGGCGTTGTGTCTTTAGGGGGCGATTAGTTAATGGAGCCGCCTGCGGTCCAGATGACTGACGTGACATTAAGATCAACAGCAACACACCAACTGGCTCCATGTGTTCATACGAGCTGCTGTTAAAGGGTCATTCTGGCTCTTATTAAGTAGTTTTGTCCATCGTATGTCAGAAATAAACTCACTATATATATATTGATGAAGTTGAGTGTTTGGACAGTTTGGACGGATTTATTTAGAGGAGAAAACAAAGATAACCAGTAAGATTATTTCTCAACCTGATCATCTTCTGAAACAGAATAAAATCAATAACAGTCCACAGATCTGTGCAGGACATGAATACTAATATGTCAACAAATCAACACCAGAAATAAATAAAAAGGAAAATAAACAAATATAGTAAATCAATAGAATGTATCACTTTATGTAACATTTTACAAATAAATTATTGTCCATGTTCATTTTTGTATAGTATTTTATTAAGGCATTTATTTATTATTATTTTTATTTTTTTTTGCCAAATAAATCCTCTGTACAAATTAATGTTATTAATATAAATATTATTATATGTATTAGTTTGTTTATTTTATTTAATTAATCAAAACATAAATAAATTAATATAGTTTTAAAACAGCTAAATTAAAAGAGGACTTTAATTTTAATTGAATAATTTAAAATAGTAGAGTTTTAAAGATGAATTAAAATAAAATAATGACAAATTAAATTAAAATAATGAAATTAAATGAAAAGGGGCAATAAATAAATAATAAAATGAATTATTTATAGAAACGTTAAGAAGTAAAGAGGATTATTTAGCTGCTGTCAGACGGAGAGCTGCTGTTTGTTTTTACAACATAAACAGATTTAAACAGAGTTTTAATGTCACATTAAATATTTTGTTTGTCATTTAAATCATATTTACAGGATGTTGTGCTACATGTGAACACACTGAATCTACACCAGCGTTCACTCATTTTTCAGCTGTTTTTACGAGTCCAGCTCATCGTTTGACATCAACAACATTGTGCTAGAAAACGTTAGAGGACAATTAAATAAAGATTAAGTTCCTGCTTCATTCTGATGAAAACATGACCAGAGCCATGAAATATAGTTTACAGTAGAAACTTCTCAGGCAGGAACACATTTCACTAAATCTTAATGTTAAAAGTCAGATAGCATTTTAATAAAATACGTATTTACAAAATGTCTCTCCAGGGACGGCTGGATCCGAGCAGACGAGCCGCATCGATACAGAAGAGATGCACACAGACACACACACACACACACACTCACACACAGTGATACACACTCCTGAAGCCCCTCTGGTTTATTGAGGTCAGGAGATCATTTCATTTTTATACGAACAAAAATCAACTGTGGAGACGAGAGCAGAGAAAATGTCTGGGAGGAAAAATAAATGGACCACCACCTTATAGTGTGTGTGTGTGTGTGTGTGTGTGTGTGTGTGTGTGTGTGTGTCTCATCCATCAAGCTACCTCACACTCTGCTGGTCTCTAAACAGGAACAGATAAGCCGGTGTTTCTGATCAGATAACGACTCAAACCTGCTGCTTTAATTAAAGCTTTACAAACACATCAAGTGTGTGTGTGTGTGTGTGTGTGTGTGTGTGTGTTCGTGCACGCGCTACACAAATGAAGCGCCGTGTTCGTTGGAATCAGTAGGTGTGAAAACAAATATCAGAGCGTCCGGCTGGACTCGTTCTCTGTTCTCTGTTTGTCTTTTGTCTCGTTTGGATCTCGAGGTGACATTAAAACTCAGACGTGACTCACAGAGAAAGTTATTTGAAAACTGAGAGAACGTCGTGTCTTCTGTCGCATGCTGGCTCTTTTATTCAGCAGTCAACATCTCAATTTTTATGTCGACATAAAGCTCCATCAGGTCAAACGTCAGCATAATCAGGTATGATGAGCAGACGCCTCGAGGAACTGTGTAAAAACAGCGATAAAGTGTGTGGACCCTGGTGTAGCTGCTGAGCACTGAAGTGGCTCTTCATAAGTGTGATTACAGATGAGATCATAATGTTTAACAAACTGCCTGATTAGCTGCATTTGAGCTGAAATCAACATCAGCGTTCCGCCTCAGCAGGATGTTTCTCACAGCTGCTGTGGTTCCTGTTGGTGACGGTGGCCGGCCGGTGCTTTTGTTCCGTCTTCTTCTTTGTGGTTTATTCACATGTTTTGTTTTCAGCTCATGATCTCTGTTTCTTCTTCTCTGTTTGTTTTATACAGCCATGTGTTTGGTACAAGCCCGCAGGAATAGCAGCAGGCTTCGAAACTAATCTAGCGTTGTGGTCAAACCATGTGATTACATCATCGCGTGATGCACAAACGTTTTCCTCTTGACTAAGATAATAAAACAACCCTCGTTTCACTGTCATTAACTTGAGCTATTCAGTCCAGTAACACTTGAAAAAGTCAAGAAAAGCTGCACGATTAAATATTAATATCAACTTCCTGCACATAAATTGATCTGGATCTTTCAAAAGCTTCTGCAAAGACTTTCCACATGTCATCGTACTGGAGTCACGAGTCACGTTGTCATCACACGGTTTGGTCGCTCTGGTGGTTTGCAGCCTGGCGTCAGTCGTGGTGACTTTAGGCTCCGCCTCCAACACCGTGTCCAGGTTCTAATATAACAATTAGAAGAACTACATTCCACATGCAAAGATGGCGCCAATCCAATAAGAACTGAGGTTTACTTCCTGGTTATGTGGCTCACTGAACCTGTAGCAGAGACGATGACTTCACATCTTTTTACAAAGTAAAAACCTCCATTAAGTCCGACAGTTTCACAGACGTCTCTTTTATAACGTTTGGAACACATTCAGGACGCACAAGTTTTATTTCAGTAAACTTGAAAGTGAAAAATAAAAAATAAAAAAAAATCACAATTACGGGAAAATATAAAGTGTTTTTCTCTGTGAGCCAGTTTTTCAGTTTATTGCTCTGAGCTCTTAATGTTCCCCTATCACACACACACACACACACACACACACACACACACACAGACAGACACACACACACACAGACACACACACACACACACACACAGACAATACTAATGTAGCCAGCTCGACTTGGCAGACTCCATTAAAATAGAAATGGATTGAATGGTGTGTGTGTGTTTTACTTTACCAGCATGGGCACTGTATTTTCCCAGAGTGCTTTTCTGCCTTCACCTAATGGTGTGTGTGTCTCTCTGTGTGTGTGTCTATGTGTGTCGAACACATAATATATTTCCTGAGTGCTGAAGTCTTAACAACAAACTAAAGCTGCTTTGGCTTTTGAAGTTGTATCTCTACACACACACACACACACACACACACACACACACACACACGGTTCATAATGAGGATTACTCTCTCTGTTTTACGGCTTTAGTTTCTGCTGTCTGATTCTGTAGAAACGTTTGGTTTATGTTGTTTTTAAAAAATCAGCATATTTGATTTTCAGAGATAAATTTCGTCTCTCTACTTTATTCCTGAATGAAAGCGTTATTAGTCATTTACATTTTGGCCTTCTTCTCCCTCGAGGGCTGCAGCCAGCCACCGTCTTCATTGTTGATTAACAATGTCTGTTTTTTTATCGCATTGCATCAAATGCGTTTATCTCATTGTATCGCACCTTTTCATACTGTATTGGAGTATATGGTATCGCACCATATTGTTTTGTATCATATGTTTCCTTATCTTATTTTACTGTCCCATTTTGGATCATTCTGTATCGTACTGTAACGTATTGTACTGTTACACATTGTACTGTTACGTATCGTACTGTTACGTATCGTACTGTTACACAACTTACTGTAACGTACTGTTACGTATCGTACTGTTACACAACTTACTATAACGTACTGTTACGTATCGTACTGTTACACAACTTACTATAACGTACTGTTACGTATCGTACTGTATCGTACTGTAACGTATTGTACTGTTACACAACTTACTATAATGTACTGTTACGTATCGTACTGTTACACATTGTACTGTTCCGTATCGTACTGTTGCGTATCATACTGTTACACAACTTACTATATCGTACTGTTACGTATCATACTGTTACGTATCGTACTGTTACACAACTTACCATAACGTACTGTTACGTATCGTACTGTTGCGTATCATACTGTTACACAACTTACTATATCGTACTGTTACGTATCGTACTGTTACACAACTTAACTTATCGTACTGTTACACAACTTACTATATCGTACTGTTACGTATCGTACTGTTACGTATCGTACTGTTACACAACTTACTATATCGTACTGTTACGTATCGTACTGTTACACAACTTAACTTATCGTACTGTTACACAACTTACTATATCGTACTGTTACGTATCGTTCTGTTACGTATCGTACTGTTACACAACTTACTATATCGTACTGTTACGTATCGTACTGTTACACAACTTACTATATCGTACTGTTACGTATCGTACTGTTACGTATCGTACTGTTACACAACTTACTATAACGTACTGTTACGTATCGTACTGTTACACATTGTACTGTTACGTATCGTACTGTTGCGTATGGTACTGTTACGTATTGTAATGTTACGTATCATACTGTTACACAACTTACTATAACGTACTGTTACGTATCGTACTGTTACGTATCGTACTGTTACACATTGTACTGTTACATATCATACTGTTATGTATCGTTCTGTTATGTAATGTACTGTATCGTACTGTTACGTATCGTTCTGTTTTGTAATGTACTGTATCGTACTGTTACGTATCGTACTGTTACGCATCGTACTGTTATGTATTGTACTGTTACGTATTGTACTGTTATGTATTGTACTGTTAGGTATCATAACGTATCTTATACTCATATAGTATCCCCACCCTGTTGTATCGTAGTGATTCATATCTTAGTGTTTATCTTTTATTTCTCATTGTTTCTTGTCTAATATAGAAGAGAACTTTAAAACTCACTATTAAAAAGAAGTCCAACGTGAACAGATGCTTTCTCATGTCGAGGTTTCAGTGGAACATCAAACACAACAAACAGAATGAGTGAGTGTCAGACAGAGATGTGAAAGCCAGAAGTGATTATTGAACCACAGGTGCTGATCAACAACCAGACTGTATGAACCCATGCAGATCTACTGAGTGCTCTGTAATCACTGCCTGTACAGCAGATTCATCTGTCCCTCCTTCAGTTCTGTCATCCAGAGATCCAATCAGCACGAAATCATGTGTTTGAGCTGTAAAATGTTGATCTGAGTCGAGAGACGTGAACACAGTATGAGAGGAAGGAAGAGAGGAGATGAAGGCAGGTGGGTGGTTTCACTCAGCCAATTACTCGCCAAGTAATTTCCTCGTTTATGACTTAATTATGTTATAAATGTAAATGACAGGAACGGCGGGTAACCAGAGGGCAGCGCTGCGACAGCCCTCGCCTCCAACTTTCACCAAGCCTTTTATTATTAACAATGAACTCTGACCCCAAACTAATTATTTAAAGAAAGCAAAGTGTCCTCGGCGCTGGCTCGGCGCTGGCTCGGCGTGGGGACATTTGGACCTCGTTAGTTTAGAAACACAGCGACAAAAAAACACAACAAATCAGCAGAAAAGGTCAGCAGAGAGAGCTATTCATTTATAAAGCATGTTGTACAGGAGGGAACCGAAAATAATGTAATCACTGAGGAATGACGACAGCAAGAAGGGTGTGTGTGTGTGTGTGTGTGTGTGTGTGTGTGTGCTGCTAACTTAA